>NC_053115.1:31832845-31942845 GCF_010015445.1 Perca fluviatilis
GAAGGAAAGGTTGAAAAGAGAAAGAAAGAGAGAGAGAAAAGGAGGGAGCGCCTCGGCAGATTACCTGTCAACCTCTGTGATTAATGTTGAGACCAGAATACTGCCGGGCCTCTGCGTGCACGTGCACGTGCGTATGTGTGTGTGTTTGAAAGCCTCCTGACACAGGCCAACAGCGTCAGACTGGCCCCGGAAATTGGAAGCGACTGCCATAACTTCCTGCCTGTCTGTCCACATACTTTTACTATAGCTGTCTGTTTGTCTTCCTACCACTCTCCGCCTGTGTGTACACTTCCACCCCACATCTAATTGCCTGTCTGTCTTTGTCCCTGTGTGTTTCCCCGTCTCTGTCCGTCCCATTAGAGGAATTAGAGCCCACGAGTGTGTGTGAATTTATGCATTCAGGTGCACCTCTTGAATCCTTTGCTGTTAAGCGCGTATGCATTTACTCGTTAAAAAAAGAAAACAAAAAAAAAAGCAAACAAGTAATGATATAATATAAAATAAATAAATACATTAATCAGTTAATGAAATAGTCTCATTGTCATGGATTCCGTTACATTTCAACGGTCAACTTTGTTTTAATTTAATCATGACATATTATTATTCTATTATATTATTATAAGTCGTTTTATTTGCCTTAAAGGAATACGCCACCGTTTGTTGAAATAGGGCTTATCACGGTCTCCCCTGGCTGTAGATAGGTGGGCCAACGTTTTTTTTGTCTTTTGTTGGCTCACTTTTACTCACAACATGCTAACCGGCAACATAGGATTCCATTCACTACGCTAAGCTAACTAGCGGCGGCGCTGCCGGTGTTGCACCGGACTAAAACGATGCATGCACAAAAAATGCGTTGGCCCACCTATCTACAGCTAGGGGAGACAGTGATAAGCCCTATTTCAACATACGGTGGCGTATCCCTTTAACTTAAACTGAGCATAGCTAGAGAGACAACGGTTTGTATATCTCACAAAAATGTATGCACACTTTTAAGTGCGTTAAGTCAAAGGACGTGTATGTGTGTGTGCGTGTGTATGTGTGCGTGCGTCATATTGGTACTGACAACATGTTACAGTATGTGTAACTGTAAACATGCGGTTATGTTAATGAGAAAGAAAAAAAGAAAAGAAAGAAAAGAGTGTAGGGGGAAAGGCTGACAGTGAAACAAAGGAGATTTCCAGGCTGTAACACAGATGGATTTGACATTTTAGATTCAAAAATATATGCCGTAAGTATTGCATTTAAACAGTTGTTTGTTTGTTTGATGATCATCTTCTGTTCATGTCAGAGACTAGTAAGTGAGTTAAGTCAAAACCAAGCTTCGAAATGAAATACGTAATACATTCAAAGTGGCTCTTTTTTTTTTATAAAAAAAAAACAAAAAAACATGTGCTCCGTGTAAAACTGGTTCTGCAAAACCCTTTGCTCTCTGCCATGTCTAGAGCAAAGAGCTGTAGAACTGAGGGAGCACCTTAGTCCTTGTCCAGCCACTGACTACACTACCATCAGGGAATTAAGGAAGGGTTATCTGTACAAAAGCCTGTGTGTACTTTATGTGAGTGACTGTGTTCTCACCTGCAATGTGCCACGATAGGCCCGGCGTCAGGTGGGTTGAGGAACTTGACCTGTCGTATGAAGCCAAGCAGTCCGGTGGCGTAACAGGGAACGCCATGGTCGGGCCAGCTGGTGAAATGGAACTGACGCAGTTCACGGATCTCATGATGACCCTTCTGAAAAACACACACAGGATAGATGTTGCACCTCAGTTGCATACCTTATAGTCTATATCCACAACATCACACTTCCGCGATTGCGCTCTTTTGTTGGTCGGATGTCCGTTACATTCCACTTTCTTTGTGTTGGAATTTTAAACTCCGGGGGCTTCATGAGGACTATGGTTAACTCCTCAGATCTCTGCAGGGTAAATCCAGACAGCTAGCTAGACTATCTGTCCAATCTGAGTTTTCTGTTGCACGACTAAAACTGCTTTTGAACGTACACACGTTCCACCAAAACAAGTCCATTCCAGAGGCTATTTTGCAGAGGCACCGTGGCTCCGTCCGGGGATAGCACCGCCCAAGACAATTGTGACTGGTTTAAAGAAACGACAATAAACTAGAGCACATTTTTCTCCCATCCCAGAATGCTGTGTGGACTAGCCAAACCCTCCTCCGCAGCGCTGTGGAGGAAGGTCTGGCAATGTGAGACTACATATCTTATAATGTGCAAGCGCAGGGAAACAATCCTCTGCCATTTCCGTCTATTCCTGACGCCGACAAATGCATGGAACTCACTCATCTAATCATGGCCCTTTTGGGAGAGACTGACAAGAAGACATATCATGGTTCAGCAGACTAATTTACAGCAGGGATTTGAGGAATCTAGAGGCCATTCTGCCTCTTTGGCTTTGGATGGAAAATAAATCGATCTCGTGGATGTCAAGGAGGCACTTTGGGCCACTTCTGGGAATGAGAGACAGGAAGACTTATCGTTGCTCATTTGCCTAATTTACAGCGGAGATTTGAGGAAACTGATGGCCATTTTGGCTCCACAAAAAAAAGATTAATTGATTTCACAAATCTCATGATGGCCCTTTTGGGAAAGACTTAACAGAGGGAAATGCCATGGTACAGCTAAGCTGCCTATTTCACACAGTTTAACAGTCATTTCAGCTCCTTCCTGCATGTATTTTAAATACGTACTTAAAGACATCAGAAAGCTTTAAAATACCGTTTACCTAAAACTCAAACACTCATAAATACTCAAAAATAGAGAATGGAATGTGCTTTTATTAAACAAATAAAGTTTTGAGAAAAGTATGATTTTATGACTTGCCAAAAGACATTCTCTTCAACAGTAGAGATAAGGAAAGTTAGCTGGAAAGAAAGCTTTTTAAAGAGCGAGATAAAAATTGAATTGGACTCAACGCCAATTATTCCTCGAAAGAGATACAGAAAGGGACATTTCAATCCTTAACAATGGAGATTATATGAACATGAGGGGGAAACAAGCCTCCATTGCGGCTGTCCACAAGATAGCATCTTGACATTTTAATGATGAACTTTCGAAAAAACACAAAGGGCTGGTAAATGCTTTCCTGTCGAACAATAGGGATATTATTAAGCAACTAAAGATGGCATTCTGATGCTTAAAAGACAGCAGTTAAGGCTGACATCACAGTGTCTCCCTGGGACACAGACGTGATGCCACTAAATTGTAGCAAACTTCGAAGATGAAGACACAGAAGAGCTTCCGTTCTCTCATGTGTTAGTACCATTCTCCGGAGATGCTGACATTTCAAAAGAAATCATTGCTAAAGAAACATTGAAATTGTGCTAACTAATATCAGTAACATACTGATATTGATATTAGTTTGCACAATTTCAATGATTTCTTTTGAAATGTCAGCATCCCTGGAGAAGGGCACTAAGACATGAGATAGGCCAGTGGGTCTGAAGTAGGAAGTGGCTTAACACAGAGACTGAAATGTAATAGTGCATGTTTTTTCTTTTTCTCACAATTTATTTTAACAGATTGAGGTGCAGACAAGCGACTGAAACATATTAATTTATTTATATAAACAGTGCAAAACAAAACATACAACCTAGTCCCTCCCTCTCTCTTCTTAACGATGATTCACAGCTATCCCTTACTCTCAACCAACGTAGACTACTCCTGGCAGGGCTTACGGCAGCAAAGAAGACTATCTTAAGGCTTTGGTTCCACCCTAATCTACCCTTAACACAATACTGGCTAACTGCCTACCAGTATATTACTTCTCTTGAGTGTACAACTGCACTCCTCAACAAGGCCAAACTAACAACCATCCAGGCATGGTCGCAGATTACACTGTCCATCTAAGACCACCTTGTGAAACCGAAAAATCTGACCTGAATGTAGATTTGTGGGTGTTTATTTTTTTATTTAATCTTACTTATTTTATACATATATGTTTTTGTGTGTGTTTTTTATTTTTATATATTTTTTTTAATTTAAATTTTTTATTATTTTCTGTGGAATGCTTTATACTTAGTAGCAAATTTTGACATTGTAACTGCTATCTTTCATCTACTTCACCATCTCGCTTTTATCTCTCATGAGCTGTGTATTGAATGTCGGACTGTAGTTTGTGCTATGCATGTTCAGAGTTAATGTGACTGTAAATGTAACATTTCAATCTTTTCTAATAAAACACAATTGTCGATCACAAAAAATAAACTGTGCAAAACAACTGACGTCTCCTTATCAAAAGTTCAATTGAAATTGTATTTTATCTTAAATAACCAAAATGATTTTTAAAACAAATCCCACAGCAAAATAACTAAACAAATAGAAAACAAAATATCTTCAAATAAATAAACTCCGTCCGTAGTGTCAAACAAATGTAATCAAAAGTATGTTATGCTCTAGGCCGTTTAAAAATTACATCACAATTATTATATATTTTTTTTTATCTCAACCGGTTGCAATCTTTACAAATCCATTTTAAACAATTTACGATGCATCGTTACATTCCGAATAAATATATCCATAAATACTCAGGTACCGTACAAACATAAATGATGTGAAATTACACAATGGAGACATTTGGCAACACTGACAGTGACGCCAACGTTTCGCTGACTGATTGGTTCTTATCGGTCATGACATCTCGTTCTCTGAGGCTAAGCTACTAACGTTACCATGGCAACTACCAGCGACATGCTGCCTCCTGTTTAACCCGGCACGAGCACGCCCACTACACGAGAATGTTGGTGAGATATGCGGTTCGAGTGTGTTAGTTTAAACAGAGAGTTAGTTCTACTGGGGCTAAAAGATTTTTTCACACAGATCGCTGTTGGCTCAAAACTCTGCTTCAAAACCAAAACGTAGCAATGCAAAGGTTGCCTAAGTCTCTTTAACAACCTCAGTGTATTCTGACAATTTTAGACCCGTCAACAGTAACTCTGTACAGCTTTGACAGTGTACGCCACCTTGTTAATGTCAGATAACTGAACCCCAGCAGTCTTAAAGGTCCCATGGCATTTTTAACATTAATATGAGTTCCCCCAGCCTGCCTATGGTCCCCCAGTGGCTAGAAATGGCGATAGGTGTAAACCGAGCCCTGGGTATCCTGCTCTGCCTTTGAGAAAATGAAAGATGGGCCGATCTGGAACAGTAAGGTTACCTCCTCTTTCTCTGCTTTGCCCCGAGACATCATGGCTTTCAAACGAGCAAAGTGGCAGTTGGTCAAGGACACACCCCCACTGTCCACCTTGCCCCCACCCTCCTCTCTCTTCCTCAATAGCTACAGACACAGAAATAGCACATACTAAGGAAAGCTCATTGTGGGACTGGCTCTAGAAGCTGTAATTCTGCACCAAGGCTGAATTTTGGGAAAGAGACTTCAGATACAGTATTAGGGGACCACTAAGGTCTATATAAAAGCATCCAAAGAGCACCATGTCATGGGACCTTTAAGGTCGTGTCTTGCTTCTAGCTTTCGACGCTGAATTCTAGGATTGGGCATCGAGTTCCAACTTGAAACCGTTTCAAAAATTATGATTCAAATGTAATCGTTTTCGGTTTCAAATCCGATCATCGGTTCTAAATTTAACACGTGCAAGTTTTAGTTTCCGTAGCGGCCACCGTACTTTCAGGCGCTTGTTTTGTTGCAGCCACGGAGCACAGTAAGCAGCGCTCTAAACTGTGCCTGAAAAAGCCCTGTAAAACTGTAAACCACCATTGAATCAAAATAAAATATCCTCTTATCTGGGAAATAAGCATGTGACTCATTTCAACTCCCCCCCCCTCAAAGATTCGAGAATCGATAAGAACTGGAATCGAAAGGCAGAATCGGAATTGGAGTCAGAATTTTCTAAATCTAAACGATGCAACCCTACTGAATTCTGACCAGCATCTCTCCGCACAGGATGTAGAAATATTCCAACTTTCTGACAGCTCCTGAATGCAGCATCATATATGCATGGCCCTTTCTTCTGCTTCCAGCGGTTAAATTATTCTCCACAACACTATATGCTTCTGATTCAGTACAAAAAAAAAAGTGAGATACACAGAAAGAGAAAACGCGATAGTGTGGGGAAAGATGAAGATATATGTGACAAAGAAAAAGGAGGAAGGGAAAGATAGACGGGAGAAACACAGACATACAAAGAGAGAAATGAGAGAGGCGTGGAGGCAGAGAGAAGAAAAATAAAACCCAGAAGACCACAAGGTGATTTGATAACTCGACTTCCCATTGATTTGCTCTCGAATGATGTTGAAATTACTCCTCTAAATCGATAGACGGCGGTCCAACCCAGCCGGGGCCTCAAATCCATGACTGGTTGGATAAAAAAAAACTAAAACAACAACAACATTAAGGTGCTTGGCATGGTGAAAACGGTGATGGGGATGTAGAAGCACTTTAAAGTCTCTTCACTGTGATAGAAGAGAATTATCTCTGCGGCAGTTATCGCCTTCTTTAAATGTGTTCTTGTCAAGATTCAGTTGCACTGGAAGAGAGATTATATAAATTATATATATACATATAGCATGATGTTCTTTTTGAAATAGATGATAAAGCAGGGGATGCTTTAGGAGTGTGGCTACATGCCGACCTGTCAATCAGGACCGAGGCTTAGCAACTTGTTTTTGGGTTGTCCATGTTTTCATCTTAAACTTTGGCCCTCTTACTGCGTTTTCACTTGTTAATTGGAACACTTTGGTTGCCTGAAAATGTCAGCATTCTGCCAACCAACCAAGCTAGCTAGCTAGCGCTAGCGTTAGCTGGTGATTTAAGGGAATGTCTGCTAATTTTCTGTGTACTGCCGTACGTGCAGATAAACGGCGCCAGTACCCCGAGGACCACGTTTACTCACGTCAGAAAGGTTAAAAATCCGCAACTTTCCCTCTTTAGTGTTTACCTTACTGCAGTACCATTGAAAATATGCAAAACACGGGTCGTTTTTGTCCAAATATGGTAATTTCTGGCTCCAAAATACTAAAATTGGGCCCTGGCTTTAAAAAGGAAGTGACTAGCTTTCAGAGAGGTTGCAATCCAAGAGCTACACATAAAGATGTGCTGTGTTTTAATATGATTCATGGTTATTATCCTCTTGGGTTTCTGGAACAACTTGTAATGAGCGAGGAGCAGCATCTTCCTCGAGGTCACTGTGACAAAATGCACAGCTTCTCTTTCAGCTGAAAGCTAAACTGTTGTAGTTGTGATGGCTATTTAACTATTATAAGTTGACCCTGACATTAGTAGGGTTTTGTTATGTTGTGGACACAACATAACAAAATCCCGTTTTCAGTATGTGTTGCCACGTCCTCCATCTAATAGGTTAAGTAGGCTTCCAAGATTTTAAACCATGCAGATGAAAAATGGATTAAAAGGAAATCCTGAAAGTAAGCTTGATGATGAATGTGATGGTGAGAGAGAAGAACTAGTGGGAAGACGTTACTTAAACACATTACATAATAATTACTAAATGACCCTTTTTTGTAACACAGGACTGTCTTTGTCTGAACGCCTGCCACTGGCTGTGAAGTCCCGTACAACCATTTCTCTGTGAAGGCTCAGATCAATCAAAATCCAATCCAAATTACTAGACTCGAGACTTGATGGAGGATGTTTCAGAGATTTGTGGAAATAATACAGGTACTATCCCCATGGGGCGATCACGCCCACCAGTGGGGCGGGTTCACTCAAAGTGGAAAATCCAAGTTAAATGAAGACGTCGAGTCCCTGTTCTCAATCACATCCTAATGTGAACACGGTCAGGTAGGTGGTGGGGGTTTGAGGCACTGTAAACGGTGTTCCAAATGGTGTTTCAACCCACTTCGGGGAGGGTTTTCTCTAGTTTGAAATAGATACATTTTAACACCCACACTCTTTTCCAAACTCTAAGTGGTGTTGTTTCCTAAAACCAAAGCAGTTAATAATGTCTTTGTGTCAACAACATTTGGTCAGTTTGTCCTTATTCTGGATAATCGCCGCAAAACTCTGTTTCTGGAAACATCAACAGCCTTTGAGCTAGCAAGCTACACGCTGAAAATGGCAAATTCTGAAGCAAAATTGGGATCATTCAACAAGGCAGGCCTGCTTTGTTCTTTCAGGGAATGAATATAAAGACCCTGCGCTCACTACGTCATCGCATGGGGATTTTATTCCATCTAATGCCAGGCCACAGTCCCACCACGGACCTGCCTGGGCCCCAGCTCGGAGGGACAGGAAATTACAGATGGCTTCATCTGTAAACAGCCTGTTCTGCACATCTCTCAAACCATCTGTCCCATATGTCTAATGTGCTGGTCCTCAAAGCTGTGTTTGTTTGCCTGTAGATGTGTGTACACTGCTGAGTCCTGCCCTGTACAGTTTGGTCTTCACCGTGGCACGCAATTGTTTGGTTTCTCCAGATCTGAGTGCCACAGGCCAGATTACTTTTCTGCTGTTTTGGATGTGGTCCATCGGGTGAACTAAGCCCTGTCGCAGTTTCTTGTTGGGTTCTAAAAATACTGAGAAACTGTGTTTAGCAAAAAATAAATAAAAAAAGGCTCCAAAAATTTTGTCTTTTGTTTTGGGTGCCAATTGTATGTCTGATTTATTGTTCTTGGCTGACCTGCTTTCAGATTTAACAAAGGCAACAAACAGGATGACGACATCTAGCTCAGATTTTTTTTTTTTTTTTTTAACCTTATCCAGGTAAGTCGATTGAGAATCAGGATAATCATTGGAGTTTTGGCTCTTTTTTCTCTAACGAGTGGATATGGCTTTTACCTGGTGGTGTAAAGTTAAGATTATCTCTACTTTCTTTTCATGCGGATCGTATGATTCAAAATGGGGACATTGCTCTGTGAAACGAATGGTAAATGGACTGCTTTCATATAGCGCTTTCACCTTACTGGACAAAGGGCTTAAAGGTGCCCTGCCACACGTATTTCATCCACTTTGTGGTAATGTCTGAAGTTCTACCATGGACTCTGTAACATCTTTTTGTGGAAAAAAATGCCTTGGTTACCTTGTTTCAAGCCATTCTAGCGTGGTATAGAAAGCCTGCAGGAAGATTTGTGCCAGTTCTCATTAATAGTCAACGAGCTAAGCTGCTTGACTCTGATTGGCTAACAGCTAGCCAACGAGAGCCTGGCTATCAGCATCCTTTACCCAGCACAACTGGGCGAGCTCATGACTAGTAAGGAGCTCATGCAACACCACGTCAGACTGACCAGCTTTTGTAATTGGCCTGATTTCTCCGCTTAGGAGGTAGCAGTTCATTTTCACATTCACCACATAACACAAACACATATGGACCTAACATATTTAAAAAAAATGCAAGTAAAAAAACGGTTTTGTGTGGCAGGGCACCTTTAACAATGTTCCTCTTATTCACCCATTCACACATGAACACACAAACTCACTCACACACACGGTGGTGGCGGAGCTGCCATGCAGGGCGCTGGGGTTCAACATTTTACACTGGTGAGCAGAGGAACACTATTCTTACTGCCGCTGTCACCCACAACTATTGTTTGACTGATTCTGACATTCAAACATGTTTTTTTCATCCTGCATCTCTCTCTTTCTTCCTCTCTCTCTCTCTCTCAAACACACACACACACACACACACACATTTATGCAGATTTTCTCTTTCTTTGAGTCTCACTTTGACACCCTCTCGTCCTCAGTGCTTGGTTAATCTTCTTGGAATTGCCATTAATAAACCTTTTCCTTATGATCCTGTTCTCTTTATTCATTGAAATAAAAGCTAAACGGTGGTGCAAAACCTGTACAATATACTCTCTCTCTCTCTTTGTCCCCCTCGGTATTGCTTTCTCTTTGTTCTTCACACTCAGTCTCTCACACACACACACACACACACACACACACACACACACACACACACACACACACACACACACACACACACACACACACACACACACACACACACACACACACACACACAAAGAGTCCCAGAACCTACTGTAGAATTTTGTGTAAATGAGTGTGTGTGTGTGTCAGGTGTGTGTTCATACGTATTAATGCATACTGCAAAATGACAGGCATTTCAAAGTCAGCTTTCCTTTGAATTTTAGAGTAGTTGTGCACACACACACACAGAGGTGGTATGGATTAATGGTTTGCTAAACGAGCTGACAGCGAGGACTTGAAGACTCGTCTTCATAAGCTGCTTTTCGCACGAGTGAGGGGAAGAAAATACAGGATGGAAAAAAGAGAGATGTACAAGAGGTGTAGAAAGAGAGAGTGAAAAAACACTCAATACAGCAGGCAGGAACGAGCAATTATTTAGTTATTACGAGTGTCTGATATTAAAGTTGTATCACGTTTTGTACATGGTTTTAATAATTATGAATTATTGTTTCCATGTGAAGTACTGTTGACTGTTGTAATGTACTTTTAATGAGCAGTCATGCAAATAAGTCAACTGAAATGAATTGCATCAAGCAAAAAAGAAAGAGAAGTAGACAGTTAAATGGGTGGAAGTAACAGAGAAACAGTAGACACAACCCCGAGAAGAAAAGCAAAATAAAAATATGGATATGAAGAAGAAGAAGATGTAATCAAAGTAGTTAAAAAATCAAAGATTTGGATCAGACTTATTTCCTCATATTGTGAAGTGTGTTTCGGCTGTTTATCCGTTGACTGTGCAGAGCCTCGGAGAACAACATCGCAACAACAATGCCACCGTTTTCCACTTGCACTGGTTTGTTCTCCTCTCAAATCCCTCCTGCCTGATTACAAGGGACCCGATTACGTTTTCAAGCCTCCTCTTAAACATTCGGAAACAAAGAAGTCAACACTTCTCGCTCCCCAATCACACATTGGCAGTTATGGTAATCCGGGTTTTAGGTTTAAAAAAAAAATGGAAGGCATAAGTAACATGAGCAGCTAGAGAGCATGATTCAAGGGATCAAATCCCATCTGGGGTCTTGTGGGAAATATTCTGTAAACTAGAGCCACAATATGTTAATATAATATAATATAAACGATGCATCGTGATTCAGTTCAAAATTCATATAAATGTCCAAAGATAACCACTGGTTGATAATTTTTAAACAGCCTAGGGCGTAATCTCTTGATTTGATTTTGATTGATTTGTTTGACTTCAGATGTCACAACGTCTTCTTAACTCATTTATTTGAAGAGATTTTATTTTCTGTTCATTTAGGTTTTTTGATGTGGGATTTGCTTAAAAATCTAGAATTTTTTTATTCATTTGTGTTACGAATTGTGAGATGAAATACAATTCCAGTTGCACTGTTGATAAGAGGACACGTCTTGTTGTTTTGCACAGTTCATATAAATAAAGGAATATTTTCCAGTAATTTGTCTGCAGCTCATTCTGTTCAAAGAAAATCCTGGGAAAATCGTATCGTGAACTTAGAATCGTGAATCCTACCCAATAGTGAGTTGAGTGTATTGTTACATCCCTAGTATGACATCCTGCTACCACATTAAAATCCTGTGTAAATACTAGAGCTTGTTCCGATACCGATAGTCAGTATCGGAAATGCCTCCGATACTTCCTAAAATGCTGATATCGGTATCAGTATCGGGGAGCATGGAAGTCTATGCACCAATCGGATACCGCGTAATTTAGCCCAGAAAAAAATTGCTTTAAAAAAGTACTTTTAAAAGTGATTCATTTATGTTGTTTTTTTTTCGTTATGACTAACTGTCAAACTAGATAAGAAAAGAAAGTTCTATGGCATTCATTATCTGTATGTATTTGTTCATGTTTCACAAAGAGTTTAACCTGAGCAAGGCCACACAATTATAGCAATCATATCCCATCAATAGTGAGTTAGCAGTATACAGCTGAGAAAAAATACTGATATACCACTCACGTAAAGGATTATTAGGAACACCATACTAATGCCGTGTTTGATCCTATCCTCTCAATATGGGCCAACATTTCTAAAAAATGCTTCCAGCACCTTGTTGAATCAATGACACAAAGAATTAAGGCAGTTCTGAAGGAGAAAGGGATCCCCCACACCATTACACAACCACCACCAGCCTGTCCAGTGGTAACAAGGCATGACGGATCCATGTTCTCATTCTATTCACGCCAAATTCTGACTCTACCATCTGAATGTCTCAACAGAAATCGAGACTCATACGACCAGGCAACATTTTGACAGTCTTCAACTGTCCAATTTTGGTGCGCTGGTGCAAATTGTAGCCTTATTTTCCTATTTTTAGTGGAGATGAGTGGTACCCGGTGGGGTCTTTTGCTGGTGTAGCCCATCCGCCTCAAGGTTGTGCGTGTTGTGGCTTCACAAATGCTTTGCTGCATACCTCGGTTGTAACGAGTGGTTATTTGAGTCAAAGTTGATCTTCTATCAGCTGGAATCAGTCGGCCCATTCCCCTCTGACCTCTAGCATCAACCAGACATTTTCGCCCCCCAGGCCTGCAGCATACTGGATGTTTTTACTTTTTCAGACCATTCTTTGTAAACCCTAGAAATGGTTGTGCGTGAAAATCCCAGTAACTGAGCAGATTGTGAAAAACTCAGACCAGCCTGTATGGCACCAACAACCACGCCACGCTCAAAGTTGCTTAGATCACCTTTCTTTCTCATTCTGAAATTCAGTTTGGAGTTCAGGAGATTGTCTAGACCTGGACCACACCCCTAAATGCATTGAAGCAGCTGCCATGTGATTGGTTGATTAGATAAATGCATTAATCCGAAATTTAACAGGTGTTCCTAATAATCCTTTAGGTGAGTGTAGATGCTTTTTTTTTTTTTAAATGCACTGTTATGGGCCGATATGCAAGTTCAGGTATCAGAATCGGTATGGGGAAGGAAGAAATGGTATCGGAACATCTCCAGGAAATCAAGATATCGACAGGTGCATCAGTGTGTGATATCGGGGAAGAAAATTTGGATGATGTTTACCTTTTGGACGGTGAATGTCCGTATGACGTATTCAGCCAGGGGTTCAGTTTCTATCAGCGTCACCTTGATGTCTCCGTAAACCTCGGTCTCATCCGGCCAGTAACGCACACACTTCACCTGGAAAAGACAGTTCACATTCAAACTATGTGGTTAAGTAAGTATTACATGCCGATCATCATCACCCAATGAGCATTAACATTGAATGAATAACATGAGCACTCACCATGAATAATATAATAGATGAATAATATCGAGATTGCTTCAACTGCATAATTAATTTGCTACTTAGCAGACATTCATCATTCCACCATTTGAAGAAAGAAATTGATTGGAAATTACTGGATAACATCATGAAGTCATTTAGAAGCTCCAACTAAAGGCACCCTAAGGCTTTGGTATTGTGGAGACAGATGCCAGAAATCCAGTTGTAACTAGACTACACATCTGGATCATCAGATGTTGGGAGTCCAGAAAACCATCAGCAGGCTTTTGCTCCAATTATGCCACAAGATTGGTGTAAACATTTGGTTCGCAGTTTCATTATTGATAAAAGCAGTGGTTCCCAAACTTTTTTGTACAGACACCGCTTCTTATGGACAGAAATCATTTCAACCGGAAGTAAAATTAGGTTCCTTAGATGGAATTGCGTACCGAATTATTGTCTTTGTTTTGGTAGTTTTGCCGTTTGGAGTTCCCTTATTGTCTGCTTTACGTTTACATGGCAGTCATTTCACAAACTTGTCCGTGCTTCGCTAGCAGTGCAGCCGAACCATGCATTATTTTTTTTATATATTGCACGCATTGCATAATGTTATCAATTTCAGATGTGCTTTTCCTACTATAACAAGTCAAAATGTCTGCTGTGAAAAAGGTCCATTGAAAGTGAGCCATGGTACCCGGAAAAGGGTGGGGCCAGGGGATAAAATTTGGCTTACTGACCTAGCATACACAGATTTACAGTAACCAGGTTACTACAGTGGTGGAATGTAACAAGGTACATTTACTCAAGAACTGTCCTTCAGTCCAAATGTTGAGGTACTTGTACTTTAAGTGAGTCTTTTCTTTTCATGCCACTTCCTACTTCTACTCCGCTACATTTCAGAGCGAAATATTGTACTTTTCACTCCACTACATTACTTCATATACATCGGGTCACTTTTGATAGATGTGTTTGATTCTGTTAATGTATTTCACATAATCTTGAAGTGCAATCAAGATTATGTGAAATACATTAACACTTGGTACCTTAAATTAATGAATTCTATAATGCATCTAAAGTTTTATACGGCCTCTTAATCAAACACACATTTTGTAATCTTTCGGATGATGAACTCACCCTGCCCACCTCCACCAGGTTGGTAACCATGACGATAGAGGCCGAGTTTTCCTGCCAGACCATCCTCCAGAAATCCCTCACTGTCTCCTGCATGGGTCCTGGCACCCACACACACACACACACACACACACACACACACACACACACACACACACACACACACACACATAGACACAGACACACAAAAGTGATATATGAAGATAAAGATACACACAAACTGAGTACATGTGTGTATAAACACAGCCTTATTCCAACGTCATGTAGAAATACGTCACCACTGACAGCGCAGACTTACACAAACACACACAAAGAACACGCACACATGAATGAGGAGCCACACGTGCGTGCGCACACACTCGTGCACTCACACACTATCAATCCCAGATAGTGGTTAGTGGGTTTGAGGTAATGGGGTCTTAAATTTGTCAGGGGGATTTTATATGGCGGTTTAGATTTAGGAGGTTGTGGTAATAGCCTTCCAGCCCGAAAGGACGACATTTACCAGGTGGCTGTTACACACAAGCACATGTGCACAGACACACACACACACACACACACACACACTCACTCACTCAGTCAGTCATGTACGTATCGGCATACATGTAGAATCACACACACTCATCATGTCAGTTTAATTACCTTGTGTGGCGATGTAATGTCTGGGTCTATGGTAGCCCTGTGAGACAGAAAAAAAGGGAGGCGTATAAAAATCTCTCCATACTTTCGTCATCTCCATCTTTTTCAAATTGTCCTCATTTCTCCAATTTGTACTGTTCCTTTTCCGGTTTCTACATTATTTCTATATTTATTCTTTCACCTTTTCCCAGGTTATCCATTTTCTGTGTCCTCCTTTTGCGTCTATGCGTATGTGTCTATAGAGTGGAACAAATATGTGGTCCCTGACACCAACAGTTATAATTTGACTTACTTCATGTGAGTGTGTGAGTTTGTATTTCCATCTTATCTCAAAGAACAATAAGAGAGTATTAGAGTCTAAAACTCACAATTGTTGTTTGAGATGATTGGGTGGTTTTATTCCCACCCCCCCACGTCGGGTCCAGATTACGCTAATTTAATACTACAATCTGAATGTATTTGAACACATACAGTCAGTTTACACCTGCAATAACCAATGTTTTGGAGGTCCTCCCATAAAATACCCAAATAACTGGACTGAATAACAAAGGACATTTTGCAAAGTGAGGACACTTTTTATAGTTCTTACCTCCTCTCTGAGGGTGAAGACTTGGGTGTTACAATTAGGTTTAGGTAGGGTTACTATATTGTTCCAGTTCCTTACTCCCCGGTCCATCACAAGCATACAAGTACAAATGTGTGTGTGTGTGTGTAAACACTCACGTCAATGTAATTGGCGTTGATATAGTCAGAGTGGGGGTCTCCGTCCAGCAGCTGCAGTCGGACTCTGGTGTGATCGTCTGTGGGGTCAGATAGCACAAAAATACAACAGGCCTAAAGTTACATTTACCCACAGATCGGAGCAGCTAACTGTGTGGATGGGGAACCAACTCACTAACCAGGCCCAAAGTCAGGAGAGCCAGAAAACATGACAGCTTGTTAAAATTCTTTTCCCATGTTTACATGTACTGTACCAACCAAGCAACCTGTAGTCGTGCAAATTCAAACAGTCCTCTCTCAGTAGCAAAGACCAGTCTTGGTTGAGCAAATAAAGCTTGTCACGTCTGACACAAGAGACTGCGGCTCAAGTCCGGTCTCCGTCAACAGTGGTGTCTTTCACCCATAAAGACAACCGTTACCTAACAAGTAGGTTTAGCTTTCTAAACCTAACCAAACCGCAGCCACAGAAATGCCATAATCACAAATTGAACAAAACTGACCACCAATTCACTCATCCTATGATCACAACTTCTGACTGACTGACACTATGTCAAAAAAAAAAAAACTTTGATTAAAAAATAAACGATTGACTCCCTGACGAAGGCTTGTATGCCGAAACGCGTCGGAGTACTTTAAGATTTATGACGACCAAGCCATAAATAAAGGCTTAGTATTTTTCTAAAAGAGAGTGCCTTGGAGTTTCCTTATTGGTTTCTACAAAAAATAAACATGGTTTGGTTCAGTAGTTTTAATTCATGGTTTTATTCAGATGCTTTACTTTTTCTCTTCAGTTCATTTGGCCTCAATTCCATTCAGATGAGCTGAATTGGCACGACAGAAAAAAAAAAAAAAAACATAAAAATAATAAACATTTTGTACTGCGCTCCCAAATGCAGATTTATAATGAACAGTATTTGAATAAGTGATGGCGATGAGATTTCCCATTAGACGAGCTGCCTCTCTCATCAACACTAGTTTATTTACTGCCAAATAATCCATAACAAATAACCTTGCTACAGTGTGACCAGCAATGGAAATTTTTAGATTAACGTCTCTGTTTTCATTCTGGTCACTGTTACACACTCGAAACCCTCTGCCTCATCATCCCGGTGGTTGGTCGTCAGTCAGTACGTCCCGACCCAGAGCGTCAAAAGTGACGTCAAGAGCCCCGACGCTAAAGGAGACTTTTGGCGTGAATATCAAACGCCAAAAGCACATGACCAGGCGTCCGTATTTAATGCGATGGGAGAGTGAGTGTGTTGCGACTATCAGCAACGGGCGGAGTATACATGCTGCCTCCTGTTTAGCCCGGCACGCTCATGCCAGGTATACGAGAATTTTCACAACATATATACGGTTTGAGAATGTTAGTTTAAACAGAGGTTAGTTCTTCTACTGGAGCTAAAAACACTTCGTGCACGGAGATCGCTTTTGGCTCAAAACTTTGCCTCAAAACCAAAATATAGCAATGTAAATGTAGCCTTAGTTAGCTCAACGGTTAGCTCACTCACCGGAGCCGGAGAGCCGTGCTCATCAGCGGTAAGGTTAACCGTCCTGACCGGGATGCAGGCGTCATCTGCGCGCAACCTCTGTACGAGTAGCCGTGTAACAATCCCTGTAATAAGCAGGATAGTGTAGAGCGAGCCGGTCATTATTTCAAATTGAACCCCTTCACGCTGATTCGGGACCCCGATGCGATTCGTATTAACGATCGGCTCGCTCTACATTATCCGTCACTTATTGTTTTAAGTGGAAAGATCACACTTTTGCTTAAGGCCTGCTGGATGCTTTAAAGCACCCAGAGAGCTGAGCACTAGGGCTTAAGAATAATTTATATTTTACTTTTAGAAACAAACAGATTTGTACGGAAGACAATTAGGGCCACATGTGAAATTGTTTTTATTTGAGTTCTGAGTTTAAAGTCAGAATTCTGACTTTTTTTTTAAGTCTAAAAAGATTTTCTTTTTTTCTAAGAATTCTGACTTTAAACTGAGAACTCAATATTTTTTTTCACATGTGGCCCCAATCCTGATCCGTAGATTTGTACCAATTTTTTACATTTTACGGTTGCAGCCACCACTACCACTACTAACAGATTTTTCAAATCTAGATTCCACAAAGTACATGGCACCAAAACTAAATCAGTTTTAGCCCCATATTCCCTTTGAACATCAATTATTTTGTTCGGTGCTCTAATAGCCATCCGTAGTATTCGGACACATATGGAGGTGATTATGTCTAATGGCAGGAAGTGATTTTGTTTAGTCGTACCATGGCAACGGCAGGTAATTGCAGATAAAGCAGACATGCTTTAGTCTGATTATCTTCATTTTCTTTTGATAAGCTCCAGTTCACCCCTTGCATTTTCATTCTCTGAGACGAATGAGAGAGGAGCTGGGTAAAATGGGAGATTATACGGAGAAAACAAGAAAGGGAGAGTCAGAGAGAGGTAAAAAAGAAAGAAAAGGGTGGAGCAGAAATTGGCAAGTATAAGGCGGAATGAGGAAGAATGATAATAGGGGCTGGGAGAAACGGGGGGATGGGAAGAAAATAAAGGGGGGGCGGATAAAAAAAAGGGATCACCTGTGTGTTTTTCTTTTGAAGTCACTGAAATGCTTATGCTTATGACTTTACTGATTGATGCAATGCTATACAGCAGGGTGGCGCGCTTGAAGCAAGCGCACAGCTAGCCGGCCACGGTCAGCCTGCAGTGTGTTAGCTGCAGGGAAGACTTCTGAACCGTGTTAGAAAACGAGAGAGCCAACATTTTCACATCAACACTTTTTTTTCTGCTTTTGAAGACTTTTTGCCTTCTGAATTTCCCAAGTTGGTATTACAAAAGCTAATTATATGCTGGGAAGCTGTTTATATGCAGCAACGCAAACGCTAATGATTATTCGATTTTTGACATATTGTGTTGCCTGTTGTACTTGAATAGATATAGAATTTGCACTGACACTATCTTGCACATTTCTGCATTTTTTCCACACCGCTCCTTTAAACATGCTACAACCAAACTTTACTGTAAGGGCACACTATTGATATCTTTCTTTGTATTTTTGTAGTATACGTGTGCGTGGATGTCATATGTTATATGTCTGTGTGCCTATGTGTATGTATGTTGTGTATAAGCTATTGGACACTTTAATTTCCTTTGGTATAAATAAAGTATCTCTATCCATCTATCTATCTATCTATCTATCTATCTATCTATCTATCTATCTATCTATCTATCTATCTATCTATCTATCTATCTATTAACAGCCGGGCCTATACCTTCACAAAATAATTATTTTGTACAGGCAGGATTTCTTTTTTGAAGCCACACTGAATCAAAAGCTCACATTCATCTGTCTCAAAGAGAAATTCAGCCTGGAAAACAGAGATATTTTTATGTGCAGATCTACTGTTGGGTCGATGACTCACACCTTCAACTGGTACCCATTTCCTCGATGTTTATAGTGGGGGCATGGAGGCAATCATTTTGTCAAGTATGCCTTTACATTTTTTTTGTTTGTGGTGATTATCTAGAAATAGATGTGTGTATTTTTCTTTTCATGGTGGGCACAACATGAGGCTTCTTTAGTGGAGTAAAAATAATCAGAAGTAGTCTAGCAAAAACAACTGCAGAGACGGTTCCTTTAAACCCTCATTTAAACAAGCAAGATCCTTCAGAACCAATGTGAATAAATAGCTCTGATAAAGCCTGAGACATTTAGAAAGATGAAAAGGGTATAAGTGGATGCAGCATTAAGATGAAGGTAATGATGGTGATTATTATTGATATTATTATTATTGTGAAACTACTATTTCCAAGGTAAAGAATGAACTTTCTCATTCAACTGAACCAGGGGTGTCAAACTCAATTTCACAAAGGGCCGCACTGGAAAAAAGCAACCACATCAAGGCCAGACATGTAAAGTTTATTAACATGAAAAGTCAAATATATTTGACTGTATTATTGCAAGTCTCACTTACAGTTTGGTCCGCATAAAGCCCCAAAAAAAGTCAGCTAAAAAGTTCCTTAGCTATCATGGAAATAAAGCGGCAGAGAAAGGTCGAACAAGGCGACAAAGACATCGAAAGAAGCGCCAGAAACCTCAGAAAAAGAGGCAAAAAAACTAGGTGGGCCAAAATGTATCGGGATCCTAAACTGATAGGCGGGCCGGATCAAAGTCTGCGAGGGTCCGGATTTGGCTTTGGCTTTTTGGTTCTTCAGAGGAATGATTGTAAAGATTTACAAAGAATGGCCCTCGTTTACGAAATCGAACGAACGACAGAAAACAAGCGTAAAACCGGTGTGCACGGGCCACGGTGGAGCGCTCCATCGGATTGATTAAGGGCAGATGGCTCTGTCTTGCATCAGCGGCAGGGGGGAGGGGGGACTGAACAGGGTGCCATAAATGTAGTGATGGAGCCAGATGAGCCGATGCCCAGAGAGCAGTGTCCAGCACAGCCCCAAATGGGGGCTATACCAAGGAGACAGGATATTATTCCTCGCTTTTAAAGGGTATAGTGTTATGTTTGGCAATGATACTCAATACAGAAAACATGATGATGCACAACATTTTTATTTATTCTTCAGGTTGTCGTTTCTCTTTTAGGCCACAAGTGAACGACTTATTTCTGCGTTTGAACGACATATTCAATTCCGTTCCCAGGATTTACCCCAGAAATTATTAAAATCTCACTGTAAGTATGAGACACGAGCCTGGAATGCTGGTGTAGTAGCAAATCACTTACAGGCCCATACAGCAGGCCCATCTCCACACCGTGGCTTTTTGATCCACTATATGAACATCATCACTTGCTCCACCGGCACTGAATGATATCACTGAACATTAATCCTTAATGCAGGATAGCTGCATGTAACACAGAGCCTTGCAATTAATTCCCCGGCCCTTGATTATCATTTCTAGGATCACCTTGAAGAGAATTATTTGTACAGCTTCTATCAGAGTCCTTTTCCAGCTCTGGCTGAGCGGCAACAATGACCGCAGCATGACTCCACTCTGCCGGTACAAGATACTGTCATCAGCCATCAGCACAGCCACTCTCTCACTCACAACTCTGTCACACACACACACACACACACACACGCATGCACAAACACACACGCGCACACACATATCATCCCTTTCTCTCTCTCTCTCTCTCTCTTACACACACACTCCCACATGTAGAAACAAACGACATGTGGTAAAGTCTGCCAGCCTTCTGCTTCTTCTTGATCTCTTTTCCTCTTCTGACTTCTACCACTTCTTCTTTTCCTCCTATTTTTCCTGTCTCATCTGTCTCATTTCTTTTCTTCCCCCTTTTCCCGTCTGATTCTGTCCACTGTCCATGCTGCTACCTCCTCCTCCTCCTCCTCCTCCTCCTCCTCCTCCTCCTCCTCTGCAGTTCTTTCCCTTCCTTTTCTTCCTTCATTTGCTTTGTTCTCCTCCTCTCCCTCTCTCTTGCCCCATACTGTCTCGCTCTTTCAGACAGCATTAATTACACAGCGCTAGTGTCAGAGGCTGTCATAACACGAGAGCCACCGATATGAGGCTGGTGGGAGGGAGGGGCCCTTTCCGCTTCTCTCTGCCCAGGGAGGGGAGCTTCTAATTGGGCTAAGATGGCAGGAGGTACTGGCTTGCAAACACTGCAGATCTGGACACAGGCCGCAGGTTCAAAGGGGCTGACTGTGTCTGTGTGTGTGTGTGTGTGTGTGTGTGTGTGTGTGTGTGTGTGTGTGTGTGTGTGTGTGTGTGTGTGTGTGTGTGTGTGTGTGTGTTGTGTGTGTGAGTGAGACAATTGAGTATTTCTTTTAATTAGTCTCAGGGAAAGTTATTATGTCGCGGATTATGTTTGTTTCTTATCAAAGTCTGCTTTCAAAGTCCGCGTATGGAGGAGGTCGGGGGTGGATGGATGGGTAATAAAAAAACACAGAACCTGCCCCAGCAGACAGCTGTTCATGTCCCGGGTGAAACCAAAAGTCAATGTTGACTTATTTTAACTTACGTTCGTTAGTTAGCTTACGTAACTTACGTACTATACCTCACCTACATATATAAGTCACATAACAAACTTATTATTTTAACCCAAACTATCTTTTCCTAAACCTAATTGAGTATGTTTGTTTTAACCATGTGTTTAAACAAAGAATACAGGAGGTTTAAGATAAACTTTTGCTGTGGAATATAAACCAATCACAATGTCAAATACACACAGGTTTGTAACACTTTAGAGAAGTCACTTAATGATTTTACAAAGGTATTCGCAACTCTAATTTAAATGTAAACCCAATACTACAACAAATATTATACAAAGTCTTAAAGAGCCCCTTATTATGCTCCTTTTCAGCGTCATATTTGTACTCTTGGGGTCTACTAGAATAGGTTTACATGCTTTGATGCTCAAGAAACACACTGGGCCCTATTATAACGATCTGAAACGCAAGTATCCAACGTGAAACGCAAGTAGCTTTGTGGGCGGATCTCGGGTGCTGTTGCTATTATACCGGCGGGATAAATGACTCTTGCGCCCGACGCAAATCTAAAATGGGTTGGTCTGAAGTAGCTAGGTGTGGTTTGGGCATAACGTGCAATAAACCAATCAGAGCGTCATCTCACATTCCCTTTAAGAGCAGGCGCGCTTGTTCCATGGCGGATTGCTATTATGACGGCGGTTTGCCTGGCGCACGCCAGCGGGAGCCGTCCGGGATGCGGTAAAGTAATAAATGCCCGTCTTGACCGGGTGGCGCTGTTGCTGCGGCCTCTCGGGCGCATCTCCTCAAGTCTGGAGAGGATTGCTGAAGCCATGGAGCGTCGGCCTCCAAACGCACCACCTGCACCTGTTGTGCCACTTCCTCTTCCCCCCACTCCATCTCCGTCCACCTGCTCCACCAGGAGCGCATTGCCACTCCCGGACCAGATCCCACCGGAGTGTCCAATCTCGCCGTAGTTCAACATCACGTTTCCTTAAGTCCTCTAATATTTCCTCATTTATGTCATCAACACATCCATGATTCATGGAAATGTTGTGTAAAACACTTTTTGAGGACTGTACTGTAAAGTGCCTCCTGACCGATCCAAACACCTGAAGTGCATTTTCAGTAATATTTTTCTTTGTAATTATGTATGGTTTGCAAAAATGTGTAGCTGAGAGAAGCAAAGTGTATGCGTGCTGTGTACACGCTACATTATGGTCAAGCATGCGCCCCTAAAATAGCATCTGAATAACGCGCCACTGACTTTAGACTAGCGCCACTGACTTTAGACTAGCGCCACTGACTTTAGACTAGCGCCACTGACTTTAGACCAGGTTTTTCCTGGTCTGTGGCGGAATTGTTTTCTGAAACTACAAAATAGCACCAGGGAACTTTTGCGCCTGAACACGCCTCCTCTTTTCGCTGAACCGCCCCGGGAGCGCAAATACATTCCCTAATTTACCGATGTGCGTCTGTGGAGGGAAAAGTCCGCTGTGCGTCGGGTGCAAAATAGGAATGATACATTGGTCGGTGTACAAAGGCAATTGCGCTGAGTGCAAGATAGGGCCCCTTAATGTTTCTTATACTGCCCATTGCTGCAGCTCCTCCGCCTGAAACACTCCGTCTGAGCTCTTGGCCCGCCTTCCTGAAAAGCCCGGACCGCTCTGATTGGTCAGCTGGCCCACACCATTGTGATTGGTCAACCAAATTCAAATGCAAAGCCGCTGGGCGGGCTGTGCTTGCTCATGCAGGCAGCACCAATGGGCAGCACATATGATAAACTGGGCTGGCATTCTTCAATCAGTGACGTCACTGATTTCAAACAGGAATGTGGGCGAAAGCCTTTTCAGGAAGTTGTCTGTGGCAGAGAAAGCTCCGTTTGTTTACAAGCACACACAAAAAAACTAAATAACACACTAGAAGACGGGACCCATCCAAAAAAGCATAATAGGGGCTCTTTAACAATTTGGTTCAAGCCCGTGTCCTAGATCAAGATCTGGTTATAGATGTAGAGATATAGAGCAGATATGTGCACTCAGGCTCATGTTGGCGTGTGCACTACTGGCGTAACAACAAAGTCATCAGAAGCTGCGGTGTCCAAGGGCGAAGGATCACGAACCCATTACTCATTAATGAGCTCCACTCCTCTGCTGAGTCTCCCTCTCCCTCATAACCTTGCGACTCCCTCCTCTCCTCTCTCGGCTTTAACTTTGGTTCCATTTTCTCTCTCTGTGTCTCGTCTTTCTTTCTCTATCCTCTTCCCTCCCCAAGTCTTGTCATTACCTCAGCAGCCACTGTAAAAGTTTTTGCTGGGGAGAACTTGTTAACTGTCAGGGGTCCAGAAAAGGCCAAACAAAAAATTTTTTTATCTCAGAGAGATTCACGGGAGCAGCCCGAATGCAGCAGAGAGCTGCAATTTGGAGACATCAGATCAGATTGTATGTACTGCGAAGCCTGCACACAAATAAAATGAGCAGGAGCCACAGCTCTACATCTGTGTGTGTCCTTTGGTCGTGGTCTTTTATACAAGCCGGTTGCGGGTTTATACCGCACCCTCACATGTAATTTTGTATTCCTTCGATGCAATTTGTATTTTATGCTCTGTGTAACAAATAAACTAAACTAAGCCGGCGCCTAATGAATGCAGTCGTCTCACAGCAGCAAACAGGAGCAGCTGTACTGGTCGTTCTCGTAGATCAAAGGCCATGATGAGGTTTTCCATGTATAATATTACCAAAACTAAAAGCAACATACTCAGTGTTGGGAGTTAATGTATTCCTTTTTACAGCAAAATACAAATACGTACAAATTCTCTGGGCGGGCAAAGCAGAGAAAGAGGAGGTAACCTTGCTCCTTATGACCTCATAAGGAGAAGATTCCAGATCGGCCCATCTGAGCTTTCATTTTCTCAAAGGCAGAGCAGGATACCCAGGGCTCGGTTTACACCTATCACCATTTCTAGCCACTGGAGGACCATAGACAGGCTGGGGGAACTCATATTAATATTATAAAACCTCATAAAGTGAAATTTTCATGCCATGGGACCTTTAATTGAGTATTTTCATTTTCTCCTACTTGCCTCCGATTTACTTCTCTATTTTTTATAGCTTCAGTTACTTTGCATATTCATATCAATTATACAAAATATGTATAAATTCACAAGCTACGTACCTGCCAAGTCTAACTTCCGATGTTATTTTGGTGAAAGTAACTCAAAAGTAACGCAATGTAATAACGCAACTATAATGTATTACATTTTGGAAGTAACTTGCCCAACACTGCACATACAGTAATTTACTGAAATATATTAATTGGAGCAGGAGATAATTATGAGTCATTATGGTCCGGCTCCATGAATATACTGCCCTTTTATTGCTTTATAATGCCAGTGTCTACCCCAGATTGTTCTCGCTTGATGAGGCAAAAGACATTTAAAAAGTACTTAGGTTATATAATGCTGAAATCCTCCCCTGAACACACAACTAATTAAATTCTTCAACCCCGCTTGGCCCACGACTCGGCTCATATTTGAAAATGTAAATGATCTATGACCTCCACTGAACTATGTAGCCGATCGGAGACTAGGCTCTCTGCTACTGCTAAAACTCTCTGCCTCAGCTTTCTCAACTTTCCTTTTATTTTAATTTTACATCCCCATCTATCCAAAGATTGAACATGTTATTTCCACTCTTAGAATAACAAATATAAGAGGACATTTTCTTTCGGTATAGCTCATTTATGGGTGTTTAAGATCCCCCGCGCCACCAAGACAGAATATTTTCACCAACCATGATGGCGTTTTGTTTCTGATTTGATAAAATGTCAAGTGGATGTGTCTTTGGGGTTTGGGGTAAAGAGTTTGGCAGCTAAAGGATGATGCGGCTGAAACTATGGTGGCTTAGGTTTTCAAGAGCACTGGACAGAGTAATTGCTGGGTCATAGAAATTGAACAAAAACCTTATCAACCTCCTGCAGATATGGACATTTGAGATATAAGGTGGTTAAAACCTCTACTTACTGCCTCTTTTAAATCCCATTGTCTTTCCATCTGCCTGCAAAGAGCTAGAAAGTGTAACAGAGCTTGCTATTGGAGAGGGAAGAATGTAATGCTTCAATATGCCGATTAGGTTTTATTTCACGACACTGCCGAGAGACTATAGGATATAGATAATACAGGATCTCAGTGGCAATAATGCAGATTGGTTTTGTTTTTTCTTAAGTCAGAAAAATACAAACACAAAGTTAAACTCATGAGCAACAAAAAAGAAAAACAAACGAGATCCTGAGCAACATTTATCAACTCCGATAATATTGTTCATGTTCAAAAGGGGTAGGAAGCAGTTGAGAACTTTTTTTAACCCTACCCTCTCTTAAAGCTATAGTGCGTAGTTTCTGTCGCCCCCATGAGGAATTCTAAATCATGACGACAAAACTATCGGCGCGTCCACATGACACAAGCCTTCCGTGAGTAAGAGCGCTCGCCCCATGTTGGCTGAGTCCTTTGCAGCGGCACGGGTTCGAATCTGACCTGCTGCCGTTTCCCCGTCATCCCCCATCTCTCTCCCCCCTTTCATGTCTATCCACTATCTCTACTACTAATAAAGGGAAAAGCCCCAAAAAAAAATCTTAAAAAAAAAAAAGTTAAGTTGCATATAAAACTGGGCCTACAATAACACATGGGCAGCCTAATGCCTTTATAGGTACCTTTTTAGTGCCTAGAATACTAAGCTGTTAAAATAATAACTGTTGATGGCATGATTAATAAATCAGGTTTTAATGTTAACCATTACATCTGGCACAGTGAACTCTCAGGATTAACTGGATCTGTGGATGGCTACCTTAGTGACTACCTTCCTCATAGGCCGGGAATCAATGTTGTTGTTTTTTCACAAATAGGCTGATTTATATTTGCTAATAATATGTTGGATTCACGTTAAGACATTTAGATTTTTGAAGAAAAAAAAATCGAAATAATTTGGTGGCCCCCGTGCAGTAACTCTGGGGACCTCCTAGGGGTCTCGGACCCCCTGTTGAAGATCTCTGGTCTAGGATATGAAGCCCGATGTCCTTGCCTTCGTTGCTTGTCACTCAAGTGTTTGAAAAGGCATTAGTTGGATGCTTTGAGGCGTTTGGTAATTGTTGCACTCCATAAAGCACCAAGTAATTGCACGTACATGTACAGAAACATAAGGAATAAAGGTTTAAAACACTATATGGCACCTTAATATGGCAAGTCACTCGTTAACGACACCGCTGTAAACAGCCATAACTCTGTTGAATGTCCACATAAACAGATGGTGCTGGTATTTCACAGAGAGAGAGAGAGAGAGAGAGAGAGTAGCAAGTTGAAAGTGCTGAACAAGATGTTTTACTCTTCTGTCCTCTCCTTTCCTCTCTCAGCTCCTCTCTTCTCCTCCTCGCTTCTTTTTTTTTTTTCTTCAGTAGCCACTAAGAAGGGATTGTGTCTGTCACAGATATACTTAATCAGTTAACTCCCTATGGAGCTCAACTCACTCACGGCACACACTCCGCTGTCTGCCCGGCTCAAGGCATTAGGGAATTTAATAGCATGTGTGATTGAGTGTGTGTCTGTGTGTGTGTGTGTGTGTGTGCGAGATTGAGTACCGTGTAAGTGTGTTAAAGTGTGTCTTCACTTTCCCCGTATGCTCGTATGTTCCGGAACATCTTTAAGATGTGTGTTGAAAGGTTTGTGTGTGTGTGTGTGTGTGTGTCTGTGTTTGAAAGTAGTGTTTCAATGTTCAAGTGATGTGGGTGTTCCACTGTCAGCAACTGTGTATTCATGTGTGTGTGGAGCCTCTGTGTCAGTTTGCATATCCACATGCACACGTGTTTGACGTGTGTGTGTGTGTGTGTCTGTGTGTGTGTGTGCGTGCGTGTGTGTGTGCGTGCGTGTGCGTGTGAGTGTTGGAGGGTATTATAGTGTGTAATAGCCTATTAAGAGCAGAGCTCCCTGCAGCTGATGTGTCAAACAACTCAAAACGTTGTCGACTAATACACACAAACACACACCTCAAGATGCTGTTTCCAGCTGTTTGAAGGCTGTCTGGAGTAAAAGAGAGGGGGAGAGAGAGAAAGAGAGAGAGATGAATGAGAGGGAGAAGGAGAGAAAGACGGAGGGAAGAAAGAACAGCAGCTTCTCTACACTTTAAAGTTACACAGCTCTGTCAGTGTATCAGCGTACCGTCACACTAAACCATATAGGGGGTTTCACCGAGGCCATACAAAATGTGGAAATGAGAAATCTGGATGAATCTGGCATCCACTTTGTCCATGAGAGACAGCAAAACGGCATCTCGAATTTCACTATAACTAGTACGGTGGCCGTTCAAAATGTGCCTGTTTATGGAACGGGCTGATTGCTGCTGGAAGTTTTCTCCAGAACCACTGATGAGAGAGAGAGAGAGAGAGATAGTTGTCTTTTTCGTCAACGATATATGTCGATATTGCCACAGTCAGCGTTGGACGACGGCGTCGTCTCGCCTCGTCTTATCGTAAACAAATTTAACCCTTCAGCAGACGTGTTCATTTCCAAACAGGCTTAGTGGCTGCTCCAAATTCCGAAGCGCAAGTTCGTTGGGTACCCAGGAAACCAAGAGTGAAGTAGATTGGATGAACGGTTCATGAGATATTTCAACAGACCACACACATATACATATACAGACCCCCACACACACACACACACACACACGCAGAGGTTTCCTGATTTATTAGATAGATTTCACTATTAACCCTTTAGACCCTTAAAGAAGCGTTCACTGACTCGTTCCAACGGACCGCTCTCTTTCAAACACCAAGAGCAACTTAATATAACTCAACCTTCTCCTTGCTTTGGTGAATACAGTAAATGTGTGGCAATGTGATTTATATGGGGGTATATATCTGCCATCAAACTTTTTCCCAGTCCGTGATTTACACTCTTCCTTTTGGCACAGCCTCACACATTTGTCTCACAGGACTTTACAGCCTGTACAACATAGAGAGCCCTGCACATTATACTCCCCATGCTCCCCCCAGCATCCATCGAGCTTGACAAGACACCTACCTGTCCCGTTCTTGTGCCACATGTCAGTTAAACGTAGGTCCCCCGACCCAGAGCGTCACAAAGTGACGCCAGGAGTCCCGACCAAGCGCGTGTAAATGTGACGCCAAAGGAGACTTTTTTTGTGTCAATAACAAACGCCAAAGGCACCTGACCAACCGTCGCTTTTTTCGGGATGGGAGTAAGACTGCGTTTCACAAGAGACTATGGGTCCTATCTTGCACCCGGCGCCGTGCAGCGCAAAGACCGACGCAGTTGTCAATTTCCCGCCCAGCGCCCGCGTCGTTTAAATAGCAAATGCACCTTGCGTCCATCTTTGCGCCCATGGGGCGTGCTGGTCTTACAGGGAGGTGTGTTCAGGTGACTTCTCGGCGTATTGCTATCTTGAGGCAGCGGGAAGTGATCGCGCCGTTGACCAATAAAAACCTGGTCTAAGGTCAATAGCGCAGCATTTCATTGTTATTTTAACAGCGAATGAGTAAAACGCGCCTAGGCTCGTGCACAGCGCGCGCACACTCTGCTTGTTACACACACACACACACACACACACACACACACACATACACACACAGGGAAGCGCAGCAGCACACAAACATGCAAAAGATTACAAATAAAAAACATTACGGTGCAAATCCGCCATCATAATAGCAATCGCCAAGGTCCAAACGCGACTGGCTTTTAAAGGGAATGGGAGATGACACTCTGATTGGTTTATTGCATTTTACACCCAAAACACACCTATGAATTAATGAAGACACTAAGTACAACCCTTTCGAACCATGCGCCCGGCGCACAAACCCTTTTTTCAGCCGCCAAACTAGCAAAAGTGGATTCGGACACGCCCTAAAAGTACCTGCGCCATGCGCTTCACGCCCTGCGTTTAGATCGTTAAAATAGGGCCCAATATGTGCGAATGGCTCATGAGAACAGCCTGCAATATAGTCTGTTGGCCCTTCTGACAGCAAATCATCTTCTTTCCCCACTGACCAATTGACACTCTCTTCTCATTAGCGTCCCATTTAAGATTATCCGAGGGACATCGTCTCTTCAGTATAATAAAGTGTAGGTAGCAGCAGGCCAGACAGAGAAGGAGAAGTTATCTGCATATAAGTGGGTGGTATAATAGCACACTGCGACTCATTAGGTATATGAGAAGGGAATTAGCGGGAGCCGCGCTCAGCTTGTCCCTTCGTGTCACCTTCCCGGTTTAAAACGCAGAAATCCGAAACGAAGACTGTCACAACGGCAGCCTGACGATCCACTTTACCGACTTGTTAGCACAGGAGTTCAGGGGAGGGCTATGTGCTCTGACAGAGGGCAAGTCAAACTGGACAGGTGGCTAAAAAAGAAAGTTCGAAATCCTCCTCGAGTGGGTATCTTGTCTAGACAGAATCGCATCTCATTAATTCTGATTCGTTCGTCAACAATCAATTATCGTCATTATCAGCCATCAACGAATATCCAATTGACAACCCCCTGAAGTGTTAGAAACATGGAACATAATCACTTCTAATCCTACCCCTTCTAATTAAAACCACAATCATTACTTCATCGCCTCCCTCCACCACCTAATGCTTTATTTTTATTTTTTTGGGGGGGGGCGACAAACGATTGTTAAAAATCAGCATCGTATTGGTATTACTGTGTGTCTTTTAACCCCCAACTGCGTCTGAAGAGGAACAATGATTAAACAGCAATCACCGTATCAATGATAGCACCGCTGGCGTTAAAAAAAAGTAAAAAAAAAATCAGCCTCATTATCGCAATTATCTGTCTGCTTCCCTCCCGCTGGGAGCTGCGACACAAACCGTTTCATCATGTGGTTGTGGGGTTGTGTATTATTTTCCACTACGGAGGAGAAGATGTGCCTCTCCGTCACGACTAGAATTATTAGCTATTTTACGCAGAAGAATGAACATGAGAGAAGAGACATTACCCAACCACATCTTTAAATAATAAAAATGTACCCTAGCCACATCTTTAACCATCTTTTTTAAATACCAATTTTATGAAAGATACAACATAACACATTATCGCACGAATATTTGTATTTATTTTTCAGCTCTTACTACGCGAGCCCCGTCTCTGTGTAACGTGGAGTTTTTCCTGCTTGTCTCTACGACGTGATACGTTAAGTCAGCCAATCAGCAGCTTTATTAGATCTTGGTAGAAGCATGCTGCGTGCTTATTGGCTCACTGACGCTGATGGCATTTGCTTCTTAGGTTTGAAATGTGGTTTTTAAAGCGCCCCTATTATGCTCATTTTCAGGTTCATAATTGTATTTTAAGGTTGTACCAGAATAGGTTTACATGGTTTAATTTTCAAAAAACACCATATTTTTGTTTGTACTGCACAGCTCTCTCTCTCACTGCTGCAGCTCCTCTTTTCACCCTGTGTGTTGAGGTCTCTGTTTTAGCTACAGAGTGAGACATCTTTTCTTCTGTACTATCTGTGATTGCACTCGCACATGCGCAGTAGCTCAGATCGTAGATCATGTCAGCTAGCTAGCTCCATAGACAATAAAAGAAAGGTTTCTCCAACTTCGGTCAGTTACAAGGCAGGATTAGCTGGGAGACTTCTTCAAAACGAGGGCGCACATGGAAGTAGTTCTTTTGGAGATTATGGTGAATTTGTGTGTGTTGTAGCAGTGCTTTGCCATTGAGAACGAGGTAGCATGCTAGCCCGTATTTCACTCAAAACAGCATGGATGTTTTTTCTTTTCAAAGTTTGTACGTCTTTGGAAGCACCAGAGACACAAAATAACACCGCAAATCCCAGAAAAGGTGATTATTTTCATAATAAGGGCACTATAATGACGGCGCATTTTGTGATATTCGATACTAAGGAGGCAATTCGGTCGGTGGCTAAAATGTATCTAATTTGGGACCCAGCCCTACCTACAACAACATAGGCCTACTTTTGTATACTTTTTTTAAATGTGGCTGTTCTCCATGGTTCAGGTTTGGCCCCTCAGTTTCAATTATGTAACCTCTTAATGTGACAGGACTCAGTGTCATTTTAGACAAAAGGGTAATTCCAGCTTTGTGGCAACAGCTTGAGAAAGACCTAAAACAAAAATCAGATCACAAATTACTGTCCAAGTGCGGTTGAAATAATATTGCAAATTGCTGCGCTGCTGCAAGCAATCAAGCACAAACTAGACTGCTGTGATCTGTACAAGCCTGAGTGCAGTGTGTGTGTGTGTGTGTGTGTGTGTGTGTGCGTGTGTGTAGACTGCAGGTACTGAACTTTCTTATTCACTGACTTTGTATGTACTACTACGTGCGTACAGAATGTGTGTTTATTTGTTAAGTGTGTGTGTGTGTGTGTGTGTGTGTGTGTGTGTGTGTGTGTGTGTGTGTGTGTGTGTGTGTGTGTGTGTGACAGCTTGGGAGATGCTAATATTTGTTGTGGTTCTTTGGTCAAACACTTCAGAGGAGTATTTGGCGTTGTGACTTCAGAGCAGCTCGGGCAGACGTGTTGAGAATCTGTGCCAGGATGAGAGAGGAGGAGGGAGGAGAGGGAGTCGCACTATGTACAGCTGCATATGATGCTAAAACACACACACACACACACACACACACACAGTTGTGCTTGTTTTTGAAACCTGTATGTGTTTGTTTCACACACAAACACATACACACTCAGAAACTAGATGCCCTCACCCTCTCTTATGTTCTCTCTCTCACACACACACACACACACACACACACACACACACACACACACACACACACACACACACACACACACACACACTCAGACACACACCACACACACACACACACAAACACACTCAGGCACACACACCATCGTTCCTCCGCTGTAATGAGAAGCAACATGATGCAGGAGGGGATACTGATTATGTCAGCGATGCTTGGAGGTGTAACACTGGGTGCAAGGTGTGTGAGTGTGTGTGTGTGTGTGTGTGTGTGTGTGTGTGTGTGTGTGTGTGTGTGTGTGTGTGTGTGTGTCTCTGTGTAGTAGCAGTTCCTGGCAAAGACTGACAGCCTGTGTAATGATTCTCATTCACTTGAACAGCGGTGCACATTAGCGAATGGAAAGAGGGCTTTCGGGTGAGTTTGTGCATGTGTATAGAGAGAGAGAGCGAGACACAGAGAGAGAGAGAGAGAAAGGAAGAGGAGAACAGGAGAGATTCTTGACAGAGAAGTGAGGCAGAGAATAACAAGTAAGACAAAGTCAAAAAAGTGAGGGGAAAAAGATGAAAAGAACAGGTAGGACAGAATGCAAGGAAGAAAAGTGAATTGATAAGGTTCTGATGGGAAGTCAGAGACAGAGAGAGGAGGGGAGGCAACAAGAGGGGAGACAAACGGGACAATAGCGGAGAAGAAAAATTATTTAAGAAAGGACAAGCCATTCTCCCTCCCAACTCTTCAAATACTGACGCTTTGTTGGTGGCTCTCAGTCAGGTTTGAACCCTGACAGCTGTATTTAAGTGCGTTTGCAGCCTGTGTGTAATCATCTCAACCAATGCACTGCGCATACAGGCATACAGCAGACATACAGCTAGCAAATCACGCACCGACCCAGTGATGAGTGTGCCTGTGTGCGTTTATGGGACAGCTCGAATCTTCAAGAACAGGAAGAAAAAAAAAAATCCTGCAGACTCATTTTTCTTCTTGTCTATGTACGTTAAGAGAGAAAAGTCGACTAATCCCTAGTTTTGGTGTTAGTCGACTAAGATTTCTTTAGTCGATTAGTCAGTCTTGCTATGCGTTTTCATGCTGAGTGACTTGTGTCAAAGAAACATATGGAAACATCTCTGGTGGAAACCAGATTTAAAGGGGCGCGTTTGCATGATTTATTTGTGGAGGAACTCAGAACTGAACAGAACAATTAAATCAACTAAGCGATTAGTCGACAAAATCCTACAAGTGTTTGTCCACTAAGAACTTCAGACTTGGGATAGGCAGGAATCTGTCCCTCAATTAGTGTAGCCGACAGCCAAACCTACGCCTACTTTTTATTGACTGAAACGCATCTCGTACCTTCTGGAATGCTGTTTGTGTTCACTCTAATCATAACTTCAGAAAGTAAACATAATGACAGGCAGAGAAAGAATGTGAAGGCCACAGAGGAAAGAGAGACAAAACTGAGAAATAAAGATAAGATGAAAAGAGGACAGATGAACACTGAAAACAATTTTTTTTATATATATATATATATATATATATATATATATATATAAAAAAAAATTTAAGACTGACTATATATATATATATATATATATATATATATATATATATATATATATATATATATAAATTCTTTCTCCTATGAATTTTTGAGTTTTCATTCAGAGCTCCTTGGGGAGAGCAAAACTGCAACAATTTGCTCAAGCGTGCAATAGAAAAGTGGCAATATCTATATTTGGGGAGGCGCATCGTTTTTGGCAGAAGCTTCGAGGGGGGCGAAGGAAATCAAAATCCTCCAGAGTGAAACGACTTAAAGTCATTAAAGCAATACAACACGGTCTCGCGGGCAGTTCGTGCAATTGTCACGTTATTTTAAATCTATTGATTCGTGTACAAGAACGCGTTTATCTCGGTTTTTTTATTCGCGGTTGGCCAGCACAAAATGGGAACCACCTATACGGAGGTTGGGTTTAGGAAAAGATGAACGGGGGGCAAAGGACGCGTCACGCGCCGGGAGACGGCCGCGGGGGGAACGCGCGGAAATAACGGGACGGTTGTGATTAGGAAAACAACAACGGGGAAACAAGACGCCACACGCGGGCTACAATCATCCCCGGTCTCCGGGGTGAAAGTCCTGTGTTGTCTGACCCATCCACCACCCCAACCAACCTCCTTACGCGGATTTTCGGCATTTCATACTACTCGCTACCGTAGTCGTGCTGTGATCACGACATATACTTCCCATTGAAATACATTAGTTTACATTTTCGTGCTGGCCACCAGGAAAGAAAAACGAGAAAAACGTGCCCGTGTACACGAATCAATAGGTTAAATAACGTGACCATTTCACGAACTGCTGTGAATAGACTGCCTGTCTGACAATATATATATATATATATATATATATATATATAGGTAAAAAAAGTTTGGACACACCTCCTCATTCAATGCGTTTACTTTTTATTTTCATGACTATTTACATTGTAGATTCTCACTGAAGGCATACAACTATATGAACACATATGGAATTATGTACTTAACAAAAGGTGTGAAATAACTGAAAACATGTCTTATATTTTAGATTCTTCAAAGTAGCCACCCTTTGCTTTTTTATTAATAAGGGAAAAAATTCCACTAATTAACCCTGACAAAGCCCACCTGTGAAGTGAAAACCATTTCAGGTGACTACCTCATGAAGCTCATTGAGAGAACACCAAGGGTTTGCAGAGTTATCAAAAAAAGCAAAGGGTGGCTACTTTGAAGAATCTAAAATATAAGACATGTTTTCAGTTATTTCACACTTTTTTGTTAAGTACATAATTCCATATGTGTCCATTCATAGTTTTGATGCCTTCAGTGAGAATCTACAATGTAAAAAGTCATGAAAATAAAGGAAATGCATTGAATGAGAAGTTATGTCCAAACTTTTGGCCTGTACTGTGTATATATACACAGTATATATATTCTATTCAATAAAGAAAGCCTTTGGTTTTTCTGAGGTTCTTTGCGCAGTATACCGAGTGATGGAAAATAAAGCAGCAGTATGAAAAAGATTCAATGAGCAGATCAATGATCATAACAAATGGGCAGGTTCGATAGTTTCTGAATGTTACGTGAAATAAACACCCACGGCGACTTCAGACTCCATCCTATGCAGCTTTGCAGATAAGAAACTCAGTGCTGAATCCATCGGACTCCTAATGAAAAGTAAAAGTGTCTGTGATAAATGGCATTCGAAAATAAAAAACACAGCTCGGTCTAGCCACAAATCACCCAAAGACCGTTTCCTTGGGGAAACATTTGCGGTCTTGAAAGTGGAGTCAACAAACGAAACAGGATTGATTTTCTTAATAGAGAAAATTTGCTGTCATTTCACATTGAAAACCATTCAGATTAAACTCGGGAACGCGTCGCCGTCTCCACAGAAGTTAATAAATCAAAGGATGAAAAGGTGCGTATCGACATGAGCTGATAACGTCAACGCACGGCTCCTGCTGACACACATCTTCTCTTTAAGAGTTGAAAACTGTATCCAATTGTGATACGACTGTGGTGTACCAAGGACATTCCCATCCCAACAGACACGAGCTAACGGACAGAATACTAAACACAAATAAACACCAGTGGTGGAATGGAACCAAAGTAAATACTCAAGTACTGTGCTTAAGGATACATTTCAGGTACTTGTACTTTACTTGAGTCTTTTCTTTTCATGCCACTTTCTTCTTCTACTTGCGCTACATTTCAGAGAGAAATATTGCACTTTTTACTCCACTACATTCACCTGACAGCTTTAGTTACTACTTACTCTACACATTAAGATTTTTGAACACAAAACACACGTAGTTTATAAAATACGATATTTTATTATAAATGAAACCACCCAACAATATAACGGCCTACAGGTCCAGCTGAAGTGATAAGCTCATTAAACACTTATAACTAATACACTTAGTTGGTTGACAGAACTGTTTGGATCGTTTCCAGTTTCTGAAATGTTTTTATGCATTGAGTACTTTTACTTTTAATACTTTAAGTACATTTTCTTGCTGATACTTAGTACTTTTAGTTGAGAATACTTCTTCCACCACTGATAAACAGACTTCATAATGCTGTGTGGGAGTCCACATGAAGACCAGTATAAGACGTGGCCATACACACTTCAACTCTTCCTCACCTTAATTCTCCTTGGCAAATAACATAATAACATAAATAGACCAACACACAAACACACGCACGCACACACACACACACACACACTGTACCCCCTTCTTTGCACATATGTAAATGCTCGCCAATAAATCTGTATATTTTGAAGGCATGCTTCTGTTGAATAATAAATGACCATATGGGAAGGTTGCTCTATGAACTGAGGGCTGAGAAGAGAAAAAGAAAAAAGAAGCGAAGAGGAGGGAGAGGAGGAGGAAATAGAAGCAGACAGATGCCTGTAATGAGGAAACACTACTGCGCTTTGCCTCAACCCATATACTGTCAGAGTTAATCAGACAGGATGGATGGATGGATGGATGGATGGATGGATGGATGGATGGAGGGGTGAGCGAGGGAGATGAACGGAGAGGTGAGAGAAAGAGATGCGTGGGAGTAAAGGGACTGTAAGAGAAGAGAGGGATTCAAAGCAAAGGCGAAGACAGAGATTAAACACTAGGGGAAATGAGAGGACAGTTGGGATTAAAAGAGGTGGCACAGTGAGAGAAAAGGAGAGAAGGAGGGATGAGAGGGGAACAGAGGTAAGCATAAGAGGGGGGGAGAGCAGATGGAGCAGAAGGAATGCAAAGAAGAAAAGTAGGAAGGAGAGAAGAGGGTAATTGGTAAAAAAAATTGGGAGAAAAGGAAGAAAGGAAAATAAGATTGAAGATGACCGAAGGGTAAAAAGATATAAAAAAAAAAAAACGGGTGTTTGGAAAGAGAAGGGAAGAAATATACAAATGGGAGAAAGGGAAGCAAACAAGACGAGGGGGGAGGAAAGAAAGTTGGGAGTGGAAGTGGGGAGATGGGAAAGGAGGAGAGGAAGAGACAGGAGGCCGGTAGATTAACATTTATTCAGTGTGCTGAAGGGATTTCCAACATGGCAGCTACTGTTTGTGCTTGGCAGATGGCCGGAGGAAGAGCGTGTTAACACTTCAACTCAAATCAGCCCTCTCCAAACGAGAGAGAGAGAGAGAGAGGGAGAGAGAGAGAGAGTGAGAGAGAGGGAGAGAGAGAGAGAGAGAGAGTGTGTGAGAGAGAGGGAGAGAGAGAGAGAGAGAGATGTTGGGTTTGTTAAGTTATAAGTTTGTTATAGTGCTTGAAATATCTGTACATATGTTTATCTAATATTACATTCAGTCTTTAGATTTTAGGCTATTTTTTAGTTTTTGTTTCATATTGCTTGGTTACTTTCATTTTTATATTTACTATGTAAATGGATTTATATAGCCTAATTAATATAAATACACCCTAATATTGAGTTAATGTTCATATAACTGTTCATTGTGTTCTGTCCGAATATTTGGTACAAATTGTATGGTGATGCTTTGGCAACATTGTTATTGAAACTTTTAATGCCAATAAAGCCCCTTTGAATTATATTAGAGAGAGAGAGAGAGAGAGAGAGAGAGAGAGAGAGAGAGAGGTAGCGAAAAATACGTGTTGATGTGTGTGCAGAAGGGAGAAAGAGGAGAACAAAAGATGAAAAGATGAGTGTGACATAGAAGTCACAGAGAGTCGGATTGTCCTCACAAGGATAGAGAGATTATCGCAGCGGCCTCTGAGGGGATTTTTAGGGTCAGATCTCGGGTGTTGGTTTAATTCTCACAAAGCCAGGCCACAAATTCAGCTCCCCTCGGTGTGATCTGCCGAGGCTCAGAGAGAGATGTGCTCGGGTTAGAGGTGTTGTCACTGCACGGAGACCAAAATGACTTCCCAGACGACTAGATCAGACTTTAAAAAGGTGCCCTGCCACACAAAAGCGTTTATGCTTGCATTTGTTTTTGAAAATGTGTGAAAAAGTCCATATGTGTTTGTGTTATGTCGTGAATGTGAAAATGAACTGCCACCTCCTCTTGTCAGCTCTAGCCACCGAAAAGAAATGAGCGGAGAAATCAGGCCAGTTGCGCTGGGTAAAGGGATGCTGATAGCCAGGCTCTCGTTGGCTAGCTGTTAGCCAATCAGAGTCAAGCAGCTTAGCTCGTTGAATATTAATGAGAACTGGCACAAATCGAGCTGTCTTCCTGCAGGCTTTCTATACCACGCTAGAATGGCTTGAAATAAGGTAACCGAGGCATTTTTTTCCGCAAAAAATGTTACAAGAGTCCATGGTAGAACTTCAGACATTACCACAAAGTCATGAAATACGTGTAGCAGGGCACCTTTAATGTCATGTGTAGGGCTGCGTAACCGAATGAGATACTATTTAGGCACCGACAGACTTGCCTCTAAAAGTATTGAGTATTGCAAAATGCCTCGTCATTCAATACCCAATTGAAATAGCTAAGGAGGAAATCTCATCAGCGTCAGTGAGCCAATTAGCGTGCAGCATGCTTCTACCAAGATCTAATAATGTCTGTGATTGGCTATCTAACGTTACACTTCGTAGAGACACGCAGGAAAAACTATGTTACACAGAGACCGGGCTCACGTAATAGGAGCTGAAAAATAAATAAAACGATTTGTGCCGTAATGTGTAATGTAATTTCTCTCTTTTTTTTTTTAATAACGTTAAGGCACCGGTATCAAAGTCCCGGTATTGGTATTGGAACGATACCCAGCCCCTAGTGATCTGTGCCTCTTCTGTTACACCTAAACTTGAGCCCTTCCTGTCGAGTATGGTGTTGCCATCTCTTTCTTCTTCTTTTTTTTTTTTTTTTATCTCTAGCGATATTCAACCTTTAAAACTGCGTTGGGTGTTCAGAAAACATCAGATTGCTCCATAGCTCATCGTTGAAATTGTTCACCGAGTCAGTTTTGCGGCGCAGAATCATGCACCATTTTAGGTGGCTAGGGTTAAGATTATACTGATGCAGTATGTTTTATGTAAAGGACGTTTATAAGGCTATGGTCTTGTGGAGTATATGGTCACTTTTTTTTTTTTTTTTTTGCAAGTAGTGGATCAGTATAGGTTTTCGGTCTTCATAGTTGCATCTGTCTGGGTCTCCTTTGTAAATATTGTTTGGGAAAACTGTTGTATGAATCAATTTTAAACAATTTAAATTAGGGCTACACGATATGAGGAAAATACGCGATGTAACGTTGTTGAATATCGCGATAACGATATTACTTGCTTTCTTTTATTCAAGAAATTGAACATTGGATTGAATACAAAAGGCAACTGTTATGGATTGATGAGGCTTGGACCCAAATGCAGAGTTAGATATTTATTAATGAAGACCAAAAACGAAGAGGATAGCAGAGCAAAACATAAAAACAGGTAGTCCAAAAGGCACGCAGGCTAGGAAGCAAGGAAGCAAGGAACGAGCAGGCGCACACAGTACACCACTCGACAAAACACGAAAAACAGAATAGTATCCGACAAAAACAGCACAAACACAGAACAGTACCTGACACCACAGAACAATACAAAACAATGAGCCAGCACAGAGACTAAATACACAGGGTAATGAGGTAACAAAGGGACAGGTGACACTAGGGCTGGGGAACAGGTGAAACATATTAGGTCTGGGCAGAGCAGTCAAAAAAAGGCGGGAAAACACAAGGCAGGAAGTAAAAACCAGACATGACCGGGGAGAAAAGACGAGACTTCAAAATAAAACAGGAAACAGAACATACACAACCATGACAGCAACTCTAAAAAAACAACAATGACAGTTACATTTTAAAAGTGCAGTTCTCTACTGAGTTTTTCTTCCAACAAACACGTTCTCTGAGCGTCTATATGTCGCAGCCTTTCGCGATGTGTTTATTGCGCCAGTTGATATCACCATGACGATAAAAAAAAAAAAAAACGACATATTGTGCAGCCCTAGTTTGAATGATCATTAATAACAAGACAGTGAGAGGGAAGATTAGGGGTTGGTGATAAGGGAACGTAGTCCAGTGTGTGTAAGAGACAATTCCTGTTGTGAGGCGGCGCTGTATGTTCTGAGAGCGTCGCGAGGCAAACCACTGTTTCAAAAGGGGAACGGAAGTTCAAACTGACAGAAAAAAAGACAGAAGACCCTTTCACCCATATATTTAAAGTTTCAGCATGCAGCCACACGGTCGGCCTGTCTCACAATTTCCTTGTTCTAATGAAGAAAGCGCACAAAGTCGATTCCCCCTCGGGGGACCTTTTAAAACATTTTCCCAAAGAAAATGGGCCTTTGTGCAATCACAGCAAGCAAGATGGACAGTTTCCATTACCAGGACCTTGTAATTAAAGGATTTGCACTAATAGCAAATTTATCATAATTCCTGTTGGCTATCACGTCCTTGACAGGCTATTTCATTTCAGCGCAATGTTTCATTTTAAAACCTTCAGGTTAGTGCAGTGTCTTTGCCTTGACATCTAAACCCTCGTAATGAGATGTGAACGCACACGCACACACACACACATAGTGCGTGGCACTATCTTTGTGGGGACCCGTCATTGACATAATGTATATAATTCCCTAATCCCTTTACCATCACAACTAAATGCCTAACCTTTTTATTTTTTATTTTTTTTTTTTAACCTTAACCTAATTCTAACCCTAATCCTAAAACCAAGTCTTAACACTCAAACAGCCCTTTTAAGTTGTGGGGTCCAGCATTTTGGCCCCACAAAGGTATCCAGACCCCACAAGTATACTGTATTCCTGGTTTGTGGACCCCACGAATATAGCTAAACAAGAACACACACACACACACACATACACACACACCCTAGAATTGTAAAATGTAAGGACACAAGTGCAATCTTCTGGATTATACTGGTCATGCATGTGGGTCTAATTGTATAGACATATGCAAATACTCCTGCGCACTCATTCAATAAAACTTCAACCAACCAATCCGCTTCTATTGTTCCATCCTAATAGAGGCCGGAGGTCGCCTAGTACGAGATAACAAGCACGCACACACATTATTAGTGCACACAAAATCATTGCAAACACTTGACATATTACACAGCGACACATTCACATGCTAATTCACACTCTGAAGGCCAAACGGTACACACACACACATCGTTAGAGCAAGTTTTGCTTTCATAGAATGAACCTGAAGCCACAACACACACACACACACACACACACACACCCTCCCGCTCCGTGCAGTGTGCGCCTCACTGTGCACATCATTACAGCAGCCTGTGGTTTTTTCTTTCTCCAAAATGAAGCTTCATTTTAACAAAATGTCTCTCTGAATAAAACAGAGTCTGCAGGCTTTGATCATCGGGCACGATTGAAATAAAATCCCTCCGCAAACTGAGTTTTATTTTTTTTAGCCACAGTAGTTTCCTGTATTAGTCTTACAGAAGTTAGGACATGAGTCTGAATAGGCTTTGATATTACATTTTGGAAAAACATGGATCTTATTAAATGAGCATATTCTTATTTTATATCCTATTAAACATGTTGTTTTGCTTTATTTAAATGCTACCATCCCTTACAAGCGTCCAGTGCATTGGTCTTGACTGATTCTTATATTTAAAAAAAATATATATATATCAGAACTGGGATGTGTGCAGTAGATGTCATTATGCTGCTCTTATCCTGTTTTTTACTCTCTTGTGTATGCATTTGCACTGGATTTATTATAAGGAACTGTGTTGTTGTGTATGGGAATGTGTGTTTATGTGTGAGCTGCTGTGTGAGATACTCAAATTTCCCCGCGGGGATGAATAAAGTGTCTTCTATCTATCTATCTAACGGTACGAACTGGAGGGAGTCAAGCGGTGACACGTTGAAGTACACTTCACCGGTCGCCGGCACAGAGGTTTGGACCTGTGTCCTCCAGCTGAGGGACAGTCTCTTTACCCGGTGCACCTGGTACCTCAGCATGTTTTATTAAACCAATGCTTGGACGTCGTCTATCAGTACCATAAAGAGACAAACCTCTCTCTCTCAGGGATAAAATTTTTGCTACTGGTTCCTATGAAATCTCCTATATTATTTATTTGAAGGTAGACCTGGGCAATATATCGATATTATATCGACATCGATATATGAGGCTAGCTATCGTCTTATATTTTGGATAACCTAATATCGTGTCAAGTCTTTCTCCATATCGCCCTATTTGAAGTATCAAAACAAGTGTTTGTATTCCATACCCAGCCCTGTTATCTCTTCCTTTCTGTCGTCTAACATGCACGACAGCCTAATTGAGGGTAGTCGAAATGCATTCATAACATTGAAATCATGATATTATTTTGCCACACGGCTAAGCAGTGAAAACCAACCATGAACAATTTAAACACACCAAACCAATCCAAGCTTCAGTCAGGAAGGGCAGTTAAAGCGCCTATATTATGCTCATTTTCAGGTTAATAACTGTATTTTAAGGTTGTACCAGAATAGGTTTACATGGTTTAATTTTCAAAAAACACCATATTTTTGTTGTACTGCACAGCTCTCTCTCCCTGCTGCAGATCCTCTTTTCACCTGGTTTCTGTTTTAGCTACAGAGTGAGACCTCTTTTCTTCTTCTTCTTCTTCTGTACTATCTTTGATTGCACTCGCATATGCGCAGTAGCTCAGATGTAGATCATGTCAGCTAGCTAACTCTAGAGACAGTAAAAGAAAGGCTGTTTCTCCAACTTTGGTCAGTTACAAGGCAGGATTAGCTGGGAGACTTCTAAATGAGGGCGCACATGTAAGTAGTTCTTTTGTAGATTATGGTGAACTTGTGTGTGTTGTAGCAGTGCTTTGCTATTGAGAACGAGGTAGCATGCTAGCGTTAACATTAGCGTTAGCATGCTAACGCTAGGAGCTAACGGTTGTGGTTAGCCAGCTCGTTTCGGATTGTGACGTCACAGTCCGAGCCGATTTTGAACAGCTCACCCGGAGACTGAAAGCAGGACACATTCAGAAACCGTATCTCACTCAAAACAGCATGGATGGATTTTTTTCAAAGTTTGTATGTGTGTGGAAGCACCAGAGACACAAAATAACACCCCAAATCCCAGAAAAAGTGTTTTTTATATAATATGGGCACTTTAAAGCTTTGGTGCGTAACTTTTTTGATATTAATGAACGTCCGTTACATTCAAGCCATTGCCAAATGAGTTGCTACAAAACTAATTAAGACTACCAGCTCCGCTCAACTCCCTCTGGATTTCTCAGCATGGCTATGTTCGGAAGATCGGTGTCGTCTGCCGACTTTCGCGCGATCACTGAAGGCTTGTATCATGTGGACGCATCGACAGTTATGTTGTCATTACTTAGAATTCCTCATGGGGGGGGGGCGACAGAAACTACGCACTATAGCTTCAATGGAGAATGTTTTCTGTAGTAAAGACCAATTGAAAAAGAAAAAAAAATTGAGCAACATAGCACCAAATGAACCAAGCCAAGCCAAACCAAACTAGACTAACTAAACCAAACGTCAAAAAAAGGTGACTTGAAATACACCACATGGAAACCAACCCAGACTGACCTAAGCCATGCCAAACCTCACTAGGCTCAACCAAAGTTCAAACTGAGCTAAATGAAAACCAACACCACAGTCACACTCAGCAGAAAGCACTGCATTAGCAGTCCAGCTACGACATTGCGGTACTCACAAGCGATGATGTTGCCGTAGCGATTCTTGTTGCGGTTCTCGTCCTTCTTGGCCGTTTCCCAGGGCGCCGTCTGTCCCTCTGCCAGGGCCTGAACATAACACGTGTACACGGGCACACACAGACACACAACAGTTTCATATCGAGGTACGAACACGGAAATATGCATGCACATATGGCCTGACTGCCCACAGCTTGTACTTTGACACAATGGGCAGGCAGAAGTTAAAATAGTAACATGAATATTAATGAAAAGACAATCAACTGACTCTTCATCGCAGCGAGGCCACACTGGGGCAGCGAGGGTGTTACGGCTGAAACGTAACATAACTCGTCGAGCTTTCAGAAGATGGCAGAGCTTGCAGGCAGGCCACATGTGGTTCGACTTTCAAAACTAACTAAAAACCTAAGATGTAGATCTAGCTGTTATATCATGTATAACTTCTTTTTTTTTTGTGCAACTTTACATTGTCATTCTAATTATCTAGTGGTTTCTTCTACAGTACAGTACTACAAGTGGTATCTTTTGTGTGAACAATTGCTCGCATTGAATTGGTCTCACTGTCGAGGTAGTGAGACGGTGTTCAGTAGCATTCGGAGACAGATCTGTTGGAAGATGACATTTAAATATAATGGTGTGCTCAAAACACAATTTAAGAAAGGATTAGAATGTTTTTAAAGCAGAATATATATAGTGTTACAGTGGCAGTGATGTTAGCCTGTTTAAATGTGAAAACAATACCAAGAGCAGTTAAAAAAAAAAGTGGATCTAGAAGTTGCCTAGCTAATACATAGTTCACACTACACGAGCAAAGCCCTGGTTTTGTATCTAGGCCCTGCAGAAAAAGTTTGGGAAATTTTTGTACAACTTGGAGCGCTTGTTTCTGGCAGTCATCCATTTCCGCGCATACATTATTTCCTATGTCACATACTCATCTGAGAAGACCTTGTAGTGTGTAACACCCTGAACTTGGTCAGCCATGTAGTGGGAAAACCACAACGACTTCAAGACTCCTGATTCCTGATTGAAATATGATTCCCTCCCCCTGCCCCCCCTCTCCAATCCATTAAGCTAGAATGCTGTCAATCTGACAATTGGTATTTCCATTAGATCACAGTAATGCCCCTTGGCTGCCTGTTCTGCCAATCTTCCCGGCCCTTGTCACATGACCAATTCATGTTTTTTTTAAAGGAGTAGACTATGCCTATAGACAATGTGTATCGTATTCAGATATACAATTTGTTTAAAATGAAAAACAAGTGAAACTAATGAATATGATGTTTTATGTGGCATAATTAGATTCTGTTGTTCTAGTTGTTCTAGCCTATCCAATATTTCCGACATTTATAAGCAGATTTTCTAAAGGTTAGGCATGTATTCTGATAAAAAGATGTCCCCCGGGGCCCCCCTGACTGATTATTTGGTCCCCCCTGTGCCACCCCACTTAAAAAAAATCCTTCAAAAAATAAGACACAGAAGAACTCTCCACTTAATTCATTTATTGTGAGATTCCCTGGTCTTAATTTTCTCTAAAGAGTACTTCAAAGCAGAGCTTCTTATTAGCCAAGGTCAGGCCTAAAATGTTAAGACCTTCCAGCCAACAAGTGAACACCCAGAAAAAGAAAAGAAATCCCAGATCGATCCATCCAAATCAGGTCAGTTTATCCTTTGAACCAGGTGACCGTCCACCAGATTTCGGGCCAACTCTGGGATACTTTGCTAATCAACCGACCAACAGGCTGGGGTGAAAACCCACTCCCACTTTATTGGCAGAGGGTAATGCGCTTGAGCGCCTACACTGAATTGGAAAGCAACCAGCAGCGAGGAGAAACCTGACGGTGAATGGAACCAAATCTATTCCTGGTCTGAAATGAAAAAGTTCAGGTAAACGCTACACGCAAGCTGAGAAAAGACATCAAAGTTTGGGTTCATTGTTCTGTTTGTTTGTTTGGTCTGAAAGAGAATATCCTGTCATTCCTTTGTTGGACGAGAGAGAGAAGACAGATTGTCCTTTCTCCCTGCTCTGATGCTGGCCCATGTGACAAGCTTTGCAAACAGAGCAAGGACAAAACGTGCGTGTGTGTACGAATTTGCACACATTCATAGGTTATTGTGAGTGTGTTTAAGTGCATGAGTGTGTGAGAATGCACTATAATTTTGCATTATGTACTTTACATGCATGTCCCATATGCGTACATGATACAAATATGTATGTGTGTGTGTGTGTGTGTGTGTGTGTGTGTGTGTGTGTGTGTGTGTGTGTGTGTGTGTAAGGTCATTTTCAAGCTCTTGCTAAGCAACCAAACCCCAACTCTCAAAGGTTGCCATATGGACACTGGACTATTTTAGAACAACCATTATAAGACACTGGAAGAGGTCACACACACACACACACACACACACACACACACACACACACACACACACACACACACACACACACACACACACACACATAATCATTCTCCCTATAGGGACAAGTAAACTATCCTTTTTTCAGTCCATTAAGGGCTTAAGACCAGACAGCTTTAACTGTCAGACAAAGATATGACCTACATACACACCCCCCCACACACACACACACACACACACACACACACACCCCCCACACACACACACACACACTCTCACTTACACTCACACACACACACACACACAAACACTATACTAGACTGTGACAGAAAAACAGACACATAAACTTATTGCTCTATCAAGCAGAAAATTGATTCTTTTAAAGTGGCATATGGGCCTCAGAGTGTGTGTGTGTGTGTGTGTGTATATATACTGTATGTGTGAATTGTCTCTGTTGCATACATTCATTTACAAAAATGAGGCTAAAATATTTTTTTAGACATTCAAGGTGGGAGTTTTCTGTAGGAGGGGTGTGCATGTCTGTACATTTGCATACGTCATTGGTTGGCTGCCCTTTTTCAACCTGAACAAGAAATAAAACTCCTCTCATATAAATTCCCTTGCTTTTTGGGGATAATTAAAGTTCTATATTAAAACAGAGTGGGGTGGGTGGACAGAGGATAAGAAACACACACACACAGGTTTGTGGCACTATCTTTGTGGGGACCCGTCATTGACATAATGCATGCCCTAGCCCCCACACACACACACGCACGCACGCACGCACGCACGCACGCACGCACACACACACACACACACACACACACACACACACACACACACACACACACACACACACTGTTTTAAAAGTGAGTGGCTACTTTAGTTTTCCTTTCTGCAGTCATGGTTAAAATTACTCAAATAATTGTATTTAAAAACTCAATAATCAGACTGAAACATGTTGAAATTACAGCATGTTTGTTCTCCACATATCCAGTTTAAAGCAACAATAGGTAACTTTTCCCACTTCGGTCCCCCTACAGGTTGGAAGCGGAATTGCCCATTTACATTACATGGTCCAGTTCATTCGAACTTGCATAATGTAATGTAATGGACAATTCTGCTTCCAACCTGTAGGGGGACCGAAGTGGGAAAAGTTACCTAGTGTTGCTTTAACAGAATATCAGATGAACTTGACCATATACCTTTTTGAATATGTACTGACAGTAATACAGAACTATTTTGTCATTAGTTAAATTTTTTTTTTTTTTTTTGTATATTTGAATTTATTTTTTCCAGCAAGAGACTGGACAACATTGGTTTCCATTAACCATTATGGCCACTATAGCCTAGTCTAAGTGTGCTTAACAACAACTATACCAGCAGCAAGAAATGGAATAGCGGCAACTGCCTAAGTTCACACATGATACAAAAAAGAAGCTTAAATAGGATGATCTAATGCATAGACAAAAGGTATGACATCTTTTTGCTACCATTGTGCGTAGTCTACAATTTGAATCAATAGACGTTGAAAAACGTCACCAAAAACAACAAAAGACGCACCATTTTCTACAGGTTCATCATTATAAAAGGCTATATGTTAAGTTCAATCAGCCAACATTGTAGGCCACCATAACATTAAAGGTTAGGATATAGTGGCCACAGTAGTTAACCTGACCAACTAGCCGGTCATCAGACAATGCAGAATATTCATTTGAATCCCAGTGGGGTGCGACATGCTGACAGTGTGGCTGCTGTCGCTGTTAGTGGGGTTAATGGGCTTCAACACTGGAGGTCACATCACACGCAGACGGTGACCACCGGTGACGGTCACCATACGGGGTGCGGTGGTAGACGCGCACACACACACAGACACACACACATATTCAAAATGCTTATGAACCTAACTGTAAAAACAAATCAACATAGAAGCATTTTATTCCAACCTGACTAAAAAAAAAAAAAACAAGCATCCAAGCATATACACGTACACAAACACACTTTTAATAGACAAAGACAGAGCATGAGAATATATGCATTGTTTGTATAATGTGTGATTGTGTTTGTGTATACTCTCTTCATTAGCTGTTAGCGACAGGTGGCAGCTACCAGCACTACTTATAAAGCTCCATTATCGGTGTCTTTCTCTGTCTCACACAGGCACACGCAGGCGCACAGACACACACCCTAGAAAATAAATCACATTTGCTCTCCCCTGAAACGTATCAGTGGGTATAAACCAAAATGACAGGAAGCAAATGAAAACATAACGTACGGCATCACGGAGGGAACATTTTCAACACGCATGCACAGTTGGTAATAGAAAATATTCATTCTTTTGAGAGTGGGAGGGAAAAGGACTCTTCCTCTCGTATTTTCAAACATTCATTTTTGTAGACATAGCCATAGACAAAGCAAAAGAAGGAAGAATAAAGTGAACAGAAAGGAATTAGGGTTTCGTACGGGGATAAAAAAAAAAAAATGAAAGCGAGGCAACGAGAATTGATCCCATGGTAGAGCGCCCATGACAAAGAATAATCATAAAAATGTCTGTTTATGATAATCTGTGCTCAAAATAAACAGCCAGCCCAAGCAGAGATGGGAAGACAAAGTAAAGGAAAAAAGCAATGCGAGAGCAGAGGGTGAGAGATGTAATAAGGAAGACAGAAGAAAAGGCAGATAGTGGGATGGGATGAACAGAAGATTAGGAAACAGGGAAACAAGCAGAGAGAAAGAAACACATTTGCAGTAAAACGACATAATCAAAATGAAAGGAGGATTTAAGCAGAGCAAAGAGGGAGAGGGCAAATGATTGCTGGCAAAGAGAATGAGGGAGAGAACAAGGGAAACGATGAAGGAGAAGAAACAGTCACAGTAAAACACAGAAGAAAATAACCAGGAAACAAATAAACCAAGTAAGAAGAGCAACTGGTGAGAACAGAAAGTCTGGCCTGTTTGTTTTTCCTGATCATTAATATTGATCAGGCAAAGAGTTAATAATTGATAAGAGTCTTCCGTCCTCATAAAACCAAATCCAATCTCACAATCTCTCTCATTCACACACAAAACATCAGGGGAAAGAGAGGAAATGCCGATGCTGCATTCGCAAAATAAGGGAATCTAATTACCAAGCTGGCGATGCAAACATCATTTATTTAGTTTATTTTAAAATGGTTTATTGAACCATTAACTGAAAACTAATAATATGTGCCCAGGGAAACACTCGGACATTAGTCAGAGAAATATGAATACTCTTAAATATAATCTTATGCGTATGACTTATTTGTGACTCGCCAGCTTAATGAAAAAGCTCATCTCTTAGCAGTGGAGGCAGTTTCAGAGTTACCCTGCTTTTGATGTATTGGAACTTCGCGCTGTAGCCTACCTGCTGACTTCTATTCAGGGTCACGGGGGCAGCAAGAGGCAAGAATTCACCCCAGACATTGGTCGGCTTTGCAAGACCCATGTGTTTATAATAAAAGGAAAGCCTTGTCTCTCCAACTCACTATTTACAAGCAGCTATATTTATACATTTAGGGGACACACAAACATTTTATTATCCTTATTATCTGGGTGCTGTAGCTGCAGACCTTTGCCCTTCTTCCTAATAGCTGCCTGTAATGTCGATCTTTGTGTGTGTGTGTGTGTGTGTGTGTGTGTGTGTGTGTGTGTGTGTGTGTGTGTGTGTGTGTGTGTGCTTGCATGAGTGTGTGTTGTGTCTATTCACCTCATATTCCTCTTTGAAACCATAGCCCTGTCCACATTTCATCTGGGTGATGTGTTGGAGGAGGTCTGCTACTCGAATAGCTGGCTGAAACTGGCCTGCCTGGAACTGACCTGCAGGAACAGAAACAGTTTACAGAGAAAACGGCAAACAATACTGTATAACTAACTGGCTAGTGAAATAACCAACTGGCAACCTGACTTAACAATGTAGCTAAAGGCGTGTGTTTGCTAGCCAACTGCCTGAAGCTCTGGCATCAAAACCTTTAGCATTATCAGCCTGTGCTGTGAGCCATGGTGTTGCTGCAGTATGGCTACTCTCTTATTGTTTAATGTCATGATATGCATGTCGATAGCTTGAATGCATATGGGAAAGACAGTCGCTCAGCAAAAGCCACGCTCTTGACACTTTCCCGAGTCAAACCCCTACCTACACTGGTGCTACGGTGAACAGCTTTTAACGGTGTGAATTTTGTTAGCTTAAACTACAGACTAATTGACTGGCTAACTAACTAATGAAGCGATATAACTTAACTGACTGACTGACTGACTGACTGACTGACTAGCCAACTAAACTGAATGACTGGCTAGCTAACTGACTAACTAGCTAACTAATGTTGTATTTCACAGACTGATTGACCTACCAATTGGCTTAGCAATTTATAAGCTAACCAAATGACTGGCTATCTAAGTACCTTGCTGACTAACTAGCTATCTAACTGACTGTCAGACAGGCTGATTGGCTAACTAACTAACTACTGGCCAACTATTAAACTGACTAGCTAACTAACAAACTGGATGACTGGCAAGATTAGTGACAAGCCAGCTAACTAACTAACTAACTGACAAACTGACAAAGTGATAACCTAACCACATAACTAACTAGCTGACTGACTAGCTAACTAAGATCGTATTTAACCAACTGATTGACTTTCCACTTGACTAACTAACTAAGTAGCTAACCAAATGGCTGACTATCTAACTCACCAACTAACAAAGTGAGGAACTACCAAAGTTCTGTGCACCTACCACTCTGGTAGGAGAGCTCCACGGACTCACAGCCTCCATAGGGAAAACTCTGCAGGGTCAGAGAGGGCTGGGCGAGTGACGGCTGGCTACTGTCTGTTAATGGAAAGAGAGAGAGACAGAGGGGGAAATATGTTACCATGGCAACAGTCCTCCCCTCTATGACAAGCCCCAACACACTCAGTATATATACTATGTGCACTGCATACATACTGTATGGACACACTCTAGCGCAGAGAAGATTGGCTGCCGATGACAAGTGGCGATTTAAATGAGTCACATAACACCCTGGGTCTTGATTGGTGGCATGACAGTTAATTGGAATATCTCTCCTCCAATTAAGGAAAGGACAGGTTGATTGGATGAGTGCATGGGCTCTATTAGTCAGGACAGATGGATGGATAGATGAAGGGGTCAGGGGACAGAGGGACTGATGAAGGAATGTCTCATGTCAAGAATGGCGTCAGAGAACCGAAAAAGGGTAGCCTTTTTGTGGAGGAAGCATGTAAAAGTGAATGGCTGAATTAAACATGCTGCATCCAGTCTGCGTAAGAGAAAGAAGAACACAAAGGCCCTAATATGACTATAGGGTTTATTTGTTACTTCTTTTTATTGGTAGGTCACCTTTTGTACGTCAGCCAAGCAAGTAAAACAAAAAATTCTCTTTTGGGGCGAGTCCAAAATGTCTTTACAGAAACAAGTGGATGGGGACACACGGTTTAAAAGATGGAGGACACGGGGTGGAGACAAAAGTAAAAGAAAAAGAAGAGAAATTGCGTGAACTGGATGAGAAGAAAAGGACTTTTTTTTTTGTTAAATAGAAAGAAGCCTATTTGAGGTTTTCTATTATTAGACTGTTCATGTTTTAATGTTCTCTGTGTGGTTTTAATAAATAAAACGCCCTCTTAGTTCAGTGCTGTGGCGATATGGCTTCTGACAACCAGATAGGAGACTCACTGAAGTGAGAGAGTGTGTGTATGTGTGTGTGTGTGTGTGTGTGTGTGTGTGTGTGTGTGTTGGAAGGAAAAGGGGTTGTAGTATAAAACTGCATGACTCTATATTTTCTTAATGGAGCTATTTGCATGTTAATGACGGCTGTGGATTCATTAGTGGCCCGAAGTGGCTTCTCCATAAGCCAATCTAAACACTGGCTTCCCTAAACGAATGAAGAATGAGCCGGCCACATGGGTCACTCTGCAGCTACTACTTGGGTGTGTGTGTGTGTGTGTGTGTGTGTGTGTGTGTGTGGGTGGGTGTGCGTGCGTGTGCCTGCGTGTGTGTTTAAATGTGTGTGTTGTGTGAGTGTAAGTGTGGTCAAGAGAAAGAAACAAAGGACTGAAAAAACAGCCATGTATATCTGATGGGCTTACACTAGCTATGTTTCCATCCACACGTTTTCATCCGAAATAAGCGATATCGACTGAAAAATGCCTTATCGAAACAGTAAAATTCGAGTGAATTTCATGAATATCGACTCAAAGGAAATACGTTCGGTCTCATCGGATTTGATCTTGATCGATATACGGCTTATGCGATAAACGCTGATGGAAACGTTATTTGCCGAATAAATTAATGAATTGCGATTAAGTTTTAGGTCATTATATGGTTGCAACCCGCCACAAAACGAAGAAGAAAAAGTTTTAGTTCATGTCCGCCCAGTATTTCCGCTCTGTTTGCACACATGACAGGTGTCAAGAAAGACAGATGTAAGCGGACGAACGAGGAGACGAGAGACTTTTTGAATTTAATTCACGAACAAAATGTAACGGCTATTTTAGATAGCAAAAATCGAAGAAATGCCATAATTTATCAGGAACTCTCGAAGGAAATTACCAATAAAGGTTACGACAAGCCGTGGGACGTCCTCCGGAGTAAATGGAAGGGGCTCAAACAGCAATACATGTCTCAAAAAAGAGAGTTGTCTCGCAGCGGTAAATAAAAGGCAAGTTCCACCTTGTTGATGAGCTGGATCAGATCCTCGGCCAAAGGCCTATCCTAGCTTCCTTGGCTTCTAATATTAACAACAACTACTTTTGTCTAGCAAAACTTTGTTCGCAAATGTTTGCTTAAATGTTGTGCGATTCAGTGCGAAAATGAATGGAAACACCTTAAAATGTCTCAAATCAATTCCATATACCAATTTAATCGCAAGACAGCATGTGACATCATTACACACAGGTTTTTATTCCCTTTAAATCCGTCGGATGGAAACACACTTTCACCAGCTTTATTCCAGTTTTTTTTTAACTGAACTTCAGATAATTCGATTGACAAGTGGATGGAAACTAGACTACTGAGTGATTAGAAAGAGCTGACAAGTTCTGTTATGTGAATGGAGGAATTCATAAAAGAGTAGACAGAATGACGAGAAGTGAGATGAAATGAGAGGAGTGGATTAAAGGGAAGAGGAGAGAAGAGAAGACAAGACAGAGAACAGAGGAGAACGACTGGGAGTAAAAAAGAAAAAATCACATGAACAATGAAAGGAAAGGAGGAAATAGGAGGAGAGTGTAAAAGGAGAGGAATAGGTGGGGTAAAGAGAGCAGTGGTGGAAGAAGTATCCAGATCCTTTACTTAGGTAAAAGTACCGACACCACACTGTAAAAAATACTCTTGTTACAAGTCAAAGTCCTGCATTGAAAATAAAGTTATGATCAGGAACGATCCGAACAGTTCTGTCAACCAACTAAGCGATTAATCAGCTAATCATTTCAGCTGGACTTGTAGGCCTTTATATTGTTGGGCATCTTTATTACCAAAGTAACTAGTAACTAAAGCTGTCAGAGGAATGTAGTGGAGTAAAAAGTGCAATATTTCTCTCTGAAATGTAGCAGAGTAGAAGAAGAAAGTGGCATTAAATAAGAAAAATAAAGCATTTTGAATGTGTACTTAGGTACAGCACTTGAGTAAATGTACTTAGATCGATTCCCCCACTGAAAGAGAGGATGCATTGAGACATGGAAGGAGAGATAAGAAAACAAAGAAAAGAGGAGATGGGAAGATAGGAAAGTATGGCAGAGGAGGAGGAAAGAGAGATGGGACAGGAGACAGATGGGTGGGGGGGGGAAGGTGGAGGAAAGACAGGAGTAAAGAGTCGAGGAGCAAAGGGAGAGTTCAGGAGCGGTAAGGACAAACACAAACCGTCTGCTCGCTGAAACAGAACCGGCTTGTACATCACACTTCCCCTTCACACTGTGTCTCCAGAATAGTTCCGCTGAGAATTTACTCCAGCGCTTGTATCCCATGAATCTGTATAAACTCCTCTCATCCATCCCTTTCTATGCTGGTTTATCTTGTCAAACACATTTTGGATTTTAGAAGAAACCTTATTGCCGCTTTGGATTTAATACAGAAAGTGTGACATACAGTACATCCACTGTATAGACAGTCCCTCCGGAAAAACGCGATCATGCGATCGCATATTTCAATGCATAATCAGCCAAAGTCCGCATATTTATGAGGGGGGCCGCATTTTTTCAAATACGCCGCGTAAATTGGCGATTTCCGCGCAAAATATGCGGGCCGTGCATGATTTCATAATCCCCGCATTTTCGTTGCAAAAAAGTCACATATATCTTAGCAGAAAGTTGAAAAATGTCGCGTTTACTTCACACAAGAGCAGCCCTTCTCCCCTGTTGCCATGGGAACGTTATGAAGTGAAATCACTTTTTTTGGTTTTTGCAAGTTCCCGCAGTTTTTGCAAGTTCCTGCAATTTTTTAAGAAAACGTGCCGTATAATCAAGGATTTTTGCCCGCAACAATCACAAAAAAACTCTTTTTCTGGAAGGACTGAATAGAAGTCAGGAGGGGGGGGGGAGTGGATGGCGGAGACAGTGGTCCATGTCTTGAGTGCTGTGCGTTGTTAAGTTTAGGCTACTTAAACTCTGGGGAAAGAAAAGATTGGGTTTTTAGGTAAATATTAGTCTACAAGCAGGATTTTTCCTGGCTCAGATTGGGCCTTTATGGGGGCTCGATTGGTGTTTTAAGCCCCCACTGTCAACTTCAAAGCACCTAACCCTAACCTTAACCCTTGCCTAACCCAGACAGTAAGCATGATCGGTCCAGTGTACAGTAAAGGCAATGAGTCTGTGTTACCTTATTTGACAGAATTTGTGTCATTTTCCTGTTATTTTGTGTCATTTTCCGGTTATTTCTGAAAATTCGATAGACAAGATGTGTATGATTGAGTAACTAAAAACCACAATCAACAAAACGGGTTAAAAAAAAGTACTTTCATATTTAAGTAAATCACATGGGGAGTCCGGTACAGCCTGGCTCTGGAGATAAAACGGTGATTAGCTCTCATATTCAAGTCTGTGTTCTGCTTGTTTATCGGTTGTTTGGTAAATTGCTCTTGAACACACTTAGAGAGGATTTGAATCGTTATTTTTATTCTCAAATGTTGTTTCTTTGGGGCTGGCTTAAACCTCTTGTGGGGGGGGAACAATGAAAATGTTTATAGTGGACGTTTTCATTGACATTATCCAGCTGGCTGTTTCCATCTTTAATTTGCTTTCTCTTTTATAGCCCATTTATGTATTTGTATTTTAGTTTACTAGAGTTAGTTACTGGTTGCAACACACTGACGGCATCATTAGCACTACAGACTTACACATAGAGACAACATATTTGTGAACAACACACACACACAGACACACACAAAGTGTGTGTGTTCCCAGAGCTCTTGGCAGCTGCCTCCAAGGTCACGTGTGTGTGTTTGGTGTGTGTTAGAATATGTAAGTTCATACATACATGGATGTGTGTATCCGCTCCTGAATACAAGTGTGTGCATTTCCATGCCTACCTTTCAGTATGTGGGTATGTTTTGTTTATTGATGTGTGTGTGTGTTTGTGTGTGTGCGCGTGTGTGCGTTTGTGTGTGCGTTTGTGCTAACTCGCAGCAAGGTCAAATATGCATTAAGCCAGGCATGAAATGGATTCATATCGGCAGCTCCACAACACTGACTAGGATGAAGACATCTCAATGCTAATGGGGAGATTTATTGACCCCACAGTCACAAAGGTGTGTGTGTGTGTGCGTGCGTGTGTGTGTGCGTGCGTGAGACATAGAGACATATGGAGAGTGTTGAGTGTGTGTGGCTAGTATGTGTTTGACGATAGAGATGCATTGATTGAGAAAGAGATAGAAGTTTGTTTGTGTGTGTGTGTGTGCGTGCGTGCGTGTGTGTGCGTGCGTGTGTACGCGTGTGTGCGTGCATGTGTGCGTGTGGGTGTGTGTGTGTGTGAAGGCCGTTCCCGCTGTCAGTGAGTGGCGTATGTTAATGCAGTCCTTCATGCTTGGCAGTGTGCTATATAAAGTTCCCTCCTCCCCCCCCCACCCCTGTGACTTTATTAAGACCCAGTTATGGATGACTTGGACTCAGAGTATCACCGTGTTAACTCCTTCGACACGGCCAGCTGTCTACCTGTGTTTCTGTGTTCTAAACAAAACTTTGTATAGAACATATTTTTTTTAGTTAGAAAGTAAACTCTTCTTATGAAGCTATGTAGCCTTCACTTGTGGTGTACCTTTACATGATAAATGCAAATATAATTCTGCGTTGTTTTATTCATGACAGTGTCTGCAGTCAATTCAACTGTATTCAGTCAAATTGTTGAGGGTCCTATTTTATTTATTGTTGCAATACGATAAAGACAACAATACAGAACAACAAGATGTCACTTTTTTTCCTCGTCTTTGTTGCTTTTTTTGACGCTTTTGTCGCTCTTTTTCATCCTGTTTTGTCCCTCTTATTGTTCTCCAACTGTCTTTATCAATCTGAAACTAGAACACAGCAAATGTTGAGGATGACTCATTTTTCACTCCTGCCTCCTAAAGAGAGGCAAAAACTGTCCGATGTTTCTATTTTTAACTTACATAACATGGGTAGGGTTGCTGCATTGATTTGCGGGTCCAGTCAGAGAGACCGATGCTACGTTTACACGTGGCCGGCTATTTTCATAAACGGACACTTCAACCTCTCCGTTTTCAGAAAAGTGTTTACATGTACCCGTGTATATATGCCGTCAATGCAGTCAAGAGCACGCCAGACCTGTAGGTGGCGGTGTAACGAGAAGCTCAAGCCCACGTTAGCCAATCAGAATCCCGACAATAGCAACAACAGCAACCAATCACGTCCTCTTTCTCTCTCTCGGCTGCCTAAACCTCCGTTTGTCTCAGTTTACATGCAAACGTAGGTTTCCAAAATCTCTACTTTGGCCGGAGTTTTTAGAAATAATCGTTTTCTGTGATAAAAACTGGGTTTTCGTGTAAATGAGAGGCCAAACCGCAGGATAATATCTGCGTCTTCCCTTTGTGTAAACGGTGGCCTGAGTGGGAATGACACAAAGTTGAAGGTAATTTAAAACCCTAAAAGATTTGGGGCTTTTGAGAAAACATTCGGGGCTAGAGCCCCAAGAAGCCAAGAAGCCCCTGCTCCGCCCCTGGGTGAGATAATACCCCAGTTACCGATGTGCATGTAAACGCACCGATGGTTAAGCTGTTGGCCACAACTGTGTTCAAAGTATAATGTTCTACAATTGAAATGGACAGCTACCAGCCAACTGGAAGCGAGTATTTTGGGTATACATTTTCTAATTCATCATCATTTACTGACATCCTTGATAACCACCAACTGGCAATTACCATTAAGCCCAATCATATTAAAGAAATGACTTCACTACAGAAGCAACTAAACGACAGAGAGAGAGAGACATCATTTCCATACCCTGCTCTTACAGTATTCATTACAGCATCAGCCAGCACACACAGTAATTAGATCCGGAACGGTCAAACAATAATTGAAACTGAAATTGAAATTATGTTAAACACTATTACAATATAACCGTTATCATCTACAAACTTGAATAAAAGCAGCGACAATCAAACACAGTGCATTTAGTCTAACCGAGACAACCCACTGTGCTGTATTACTAGGGGTGTAAGATAAAAACCGATACACTTGAGTATTGCAATATTTTATTTAGCAATACTATATCAATTTTGAAAAACGCAATATTGATTTTTTTTCTTCCTTTTTTTTTTTTTTTAAGTTTACGTGCAAAAATATTCATGTAAGACGGTGGTTCACGTTTAAACCCCCTACCACTAGATGGCCATGCTGAGACGCACTACTAGTGTCCTTGCCTAACAGTGCCTAGCAGTGCCTAACAGTGCCTAGCAGTGCCTAACAGTGCCTAACAGTGCCTAGCAGTGCCTAGCAGTGCCTAACAGTGCCTAACAGTGCCTAGCAGTGCCTGACTTCTTGCTAGAAGCCAACAATGTAGCTATGGCTGAACTTTGGCCTACTTTAGCATGTAAAAATGTGCTCACTAAGAACCTGTGAACCACAATCCCAAACTGGCAGTTTGATTTTCTGTGTACTGAATTGTGTACCTAAAGTAAGCTTCTTTGACTTGTATGCACATCATGTCTTTTTTTTTTTTTTTATATATTAGTTTTTCTAAAATGATACTTAAAAAAAAATCCCAATATATCGCTTCACGCACAGTATCGAAATATATTGCAGTATATTGAATCATGACCCATGTATCGTGATACGTATCGGATCGCCAGATTCTTGCCAATACACAGCCACACAGGTATGTGTGTATATATATATATATATATATATATATATATATATATATATATATATATATATATATATATATACTACTTTGAGGGTCAATATGCAACCATGCAACAGACTTTACATTCGACACCTGTCACCATTATTATCCAAATAAATCATAACATTACATGTGCATCACTCCCACAACTCCAACAAACGTCCATCTAACTTGAGAAAACTATCTGTTGTATCAGCCACGTCTCTGCAAATGTCCACGTTCTGAAATGCAAATAACATTCTCTGCAAACCTTTCAACACTGAAGGATATGAGCTGAAATCTTAGCATCACGCGTTTTTCTTTTTATGAAAGAAAATGTGAAAAAGCTGTGGCTGTTGAGTCCCTCTCTCTCTCTCTCTCTCTCTCTCTTTCTCTTCCTGTCGTCCTCTGAAGCACGAGGTCAGGTACAACTTCATTTTATAGCCGGTGGAATTCTCTTCAGTATGGATGAAAAATGGCTCTGATATGTGGAACAGATGGAAAATACAAGTGTAGCTGAGCTGTTTTTTTTTTCCAGAGGTGGAGAGAAACAAAAGAAAGGAGGACACGTAGAGACAGAAATCGGCAGGCGAAAAAAAAAAAAGTGGAAGATGAAAAGGGAAATAAAAAAAAGACCCTTAGCCCATCAGGGGATGCAGGGAAATTAAGTGTATTTTTCAATCTCAATTTACAACATCAAGAGGGTACTCAAGTGTTTCTCCAAAGTAATCTTAATCCTTTAATTTTGATTACATAGAGCTGTTATAAGATATACTCGAATAAATAATAAGAGGTATACAATCAGACGTGTCCATTTTATATCTACTGGGAGAGTGGGACCCTTTGTATTAGAAAGACAAAAAAATATATATATTAAACCCATATATGTCACCTACTTGCCCATACTGCTGCAACATGTGTACATATGATAATATGAAAGTAATTTGTACTTAAATGGACCCTGAAAAATGTTGCAACTGTCCCCATATATGGGGACAGCTGCAACAGTACCGAGGGGCAGTTGCAACAGTCATTTAGATGTAATAAAACTCATATTTTGGCATCATTATTCAAATATTTTTTAGTTTATTTGAGACTAGAGTTATCAAACCACTGAATTGCCTTTTTATATCAATTTTATCTAATTGTCATTATTGTTATGAGGGACAGTTGCAACACCATGTGTGGACAGTTGCATAGGGGGACAGTTGCAACAATGCGTTGCAACTGTCCCACCCCCTGGCAGCCATCTTAAAACTAGCGATGCTAGCCTAACACATTAGCTTTAACACATGGTACGTAAGTCTGTTAAGAGCTAAGAAACTGCACATTCAAACTATATAACGATAAAGATCAATACTTAAACGGTTTAGACACTATGACAAAAAATCTGGTCTTAAAAAAAGTTACATTTTCACCTTGAATTTCAGTTCTCCCATAAGGAACGATGGCATGTGACTGTTAACTTCCAGAAAGATGGAGGGGCCTACTGAGCATGTGCATTAGGAGTTTCATGACTCTAGCTCATTCCTGATTGGAGAAATCAGCAATGTCGCAACTGCCACACGTTGCAACTGTCCCCACTCTCCCCTAAATGGGCTCTTTATGCAACAACAACTCAAGTGAGTACACCTTTGGGCACAAGGAGTTTGTTTTCTCTCTACAAGAAGCTTTTTTTCCAGACTTTATGAAATATGCAACACATTCTCACTCATTAATCTCGTCAAATATGGACGCTTGGCCAGGGGCCTTTGTCGTTGTTACGGTACAGATCCACTTTTGCGACACGACTGTCGCGTGGTGTCGCGACGTCATACAGCCATGGTTGATGCTCCACGCCCCTAACCAGCAGCTGATTGAACGAACGCGTGACGTGGGTGTGTCTACTCGAGAATTTCAACAGAGTGTCATGGCGGCTCGTTGAGAATACGATCTCGTATTTTACAAAAAATAGTTCACCGAAACGTGTTTCTGAAAACATTTGAAGCGAGAAATAGGCCATGCAGTTGCTGAATCTGTCTTCATTTCAGATCAACAAAGGTCAGTTTGAAAGATTTTCGTCTACTTCTACTGGATAGTCGCGTCGCGTTCAACGCGATTCATTTGCATAAAGCTGGGCATCGGCCAGCTTTTTGACGCGCAGCATTTTTTCAAATGTAGCGCCGCCTTCCCGGAATGCTTTGCAGGAGCGTTGAAGTCGCTTGACGTCACCCACAGGAATAGAGCGGGGCGCGACGCGACAGAAGCGTCGCACGGACAAGTGGATCTGCACCGTTACTGACGCTGAAAGTCTCCTTTAGCGTCATGTAACGCGCTTTAACTAAACGCGCTTGGTCGGGACTATTGGCGTCCCTTTTGACGCAGTTATGTCAAGGAAAATAGTCGTGGGTGGGCGGGCTTACGTTTCTGTGACTCGCGGGAATAACGGGACGGTTAAAGACACACGCGGGACACGAACCCTGGTCTCCTGGGTGAAAGTCCTGTGTTTGACCCATCCTCCACCCAGGCCAATCTCCCTACGCCGAATTTATCATTTACATACTACTCGCTCAACACATTCTCACACCCAACTCGTAAAATAAGGACGTTCGGTCAGGAGCCTTTCTCGTTCTTATTTGACGTTAAAAGTCTCCTTTAGCGTCTCATGTAAACGTGCTTGGTCGCCACTATTGCCAAGCAGGGGAGGACGCCTCACACGCCGGGAGACGGCCGCGGGTGAGGCGCGACAATAACGGAATCGCGGAGGTTGGGTTTAGGAGAAAAACAACGGGGAAAGGACGCCTCAAAAGTCGGGAAACGCACGCCGGTGACGGGGAAACAAAAACGCCACACGCGGGACGCGAACCCGCGGGAAGGACGCCTCAAAAGCCGCGAAACACACGCCGGAGACGGAGAAACAAAAACGCCACACGTGGGACGCGAACCCGAGTCTCCAACTGCGGCTCTCCCCAGTACGTTACACAAATACGCCGAAGGGTGCCTTTTTCGTCGCATCAGACGCTGAAGGCCACTGACCAAACGTACTTATTTTACGAGTTCGGAATGAGAACGGGTTGACTCGCTAAACCCCGTGTAGCTGCCTGCTCTCCCCAGTGCGTTCTACAAACACGCTGAAGGGCGACTTTTTTCGTCGCTTCACACTCCGACAGCCACTGTCCAAACATCCGTATTTTACGAGTTCAGAGTGAGAACAGTTTGAAATATGAGGAGGGATGGTGCAAATATCAAAAACTAAAAGGGAGAGAAGAAGAGTGAAATAGATAGAGGAAGGGTAAAAACATAAAAGATGGTACGGGAAAGGATGAGTGAGAAAGAATTAAAAAAATTTTTTTATTATTATTCTATTCTGATTGTAGTTGGATTTGTGTGCAAACTGAGATGAATTAGTTTGCAAATTCAGCTTAAGTGATTTGAGAAGTGAATATAAATTGAGAAAGCCGAAACGAGAGGACGGATGGAATAAAGGACCGAGACACAAAAGATAGCCGAGGCAAAGGCAAGCCAGAGAAAGAGAGCAGCAGAATAAAGGAGTGATGAATGGAGGAAGAGACAGAGAGGCAGATGAAAATATCTATCTGGACCGCAGGTCACAGGGATCAACTGGTCTAGACAGTACAGCAGCCGTTTACTTCATTTCACCTCCACCTCTTCTGACATGAGCAGAGAAAACACTGACTCACAAAGAGAGAGCGTGCGTGTGTGTGTGTGCGCGCGCGTGTGCGTGTGTGTGTGTGTGTGTGCAGGGCTGTCTGCTTGCAAGTGTGTGTATGCCCATACAAAGCCACTTCCTTTGGAACTTACAGGCGCCAGAGTTATCCGAGTGTGTGTGTGTGTGTGTGTGTGTGTGTGTGTGTGTGTGTGTGTGTGTAGGTGGGTGTTTGCGTGTATGTTACCTACACAGCGATCTGTGAAGTCACCATGCCGCTGCACAGCAGACAGACAAATGTGCTTCACAGGAGAGTTTCTCACGAAAAAAAAATTCTTGCAAGTTAGGACCAAAGAGAGAGGGAGAGGGAGAGAGAGAGAGAGAGATAGAGAGAGAGATAGAGAGAGAGATAGAGAGAGAGAGAGAGAGAGAGAGAGAGAGAGAGAGACTGGTGGACAGCTAGACCTATTCATGTATCTATTTCTCTCTGCTCTGTTTTGCTACTGTGAATGGCCAAATAAAATGCAAAAGTGATTCAAGCTTACATTTTTCCGCCTTTAATTATTATTTTTTTGACAGGACAGCTAGGTCCCAACCCGGCCACCAAGCTTAATTTTTGTTTTTCTTATTGAACCGTCCAGCTTCTACATTTGCTGTACTGAAAAGCTGGTGTCTAGTACTGATGCACCGCATGGAGACGTTCCAATACCATTTCTCCTTCCAGATACCTCAACTTGCATATCGGCCAATACCGACTACCGATCAGAACCCAGTGCGTTAAAAAAATATGTCCACATAAAAAAAATGAACAAATACATATTGAGAATAAATGCCAAAGAACTTTCTTTCATTATATAGTTTGACAGTCAGGCATAACGGAAAAAAAGAACATAAATGAACTACTTTGAAGAATTTTTCTTTCCAGGGCTAAATTACGTGGAGTTGGATCGAGACTCGCGTACTCGCCGATACTGACAGCAGCATTTTAGGCAGTATCGGGAAAACCCTAGCACAGTAGTATGGGGGAATCCTCTAGTGCACAGGAAGTGATGCATTTTGCATTCCGGCCATTCAATTACTGACATTTTGGACACTACATTTTGGACACTTATGAATCATAGTCATAGTCACTTCGCATCATCACTGGAGTTGTGGATGGCCGCACCAGCACCAAGAGAGGATTTTTAAAAGATGCCGTTCTTAAAGCTATAGTGCCTAGTTTCTGTCGACCCCCATGAGGAATTCTAAGTAATGACAGCAACACTGTCGTCGCGCCCACATGACACAAGCCTTTCGCGTGACATCTTCAAGCTCCAACACACAATGCAGCACAGAAGGCCCGGTGTGATGAATGCGAAGTCGGGGAGACGTTGTCATCATTGTGTTTTTCCATCCTCAACGATATTAATTAATTGCCTGTTTAGACTGTATCAAAAATCGATGTACATTGGTTGCAACACGGCCTCATGGCAGTTTGTGTAATGGTCACGTTATTTTTAATCTATTGATACGTGTTCACAGGGACGTTTTTGTCGGGTTTTTTTCGTGGTGGCCAGCACGAAATGGTCTATACGGAGATTAATGGGGAAAGCAAACGCCACACCCCGGGGAAAGGACGCCTCACGCGCCGGGAGACGGCCGTGGGGGAGGACGCCTCACATGCCGGGACACGGCCTTGGGGAAAGGACGCCTCACACGCCGGGAGACGGCCGCAAAACAACAGGGAAAGGACACCTCACACGCCGGGACACGGCCGTGGGGAAAGGACGCCTCACACGCCGGGACACGGCCGTGGGGAAAGGACGCCTCACACGCCGGGAGACGGCCGCAAAACAACGGGGAAAGGACACCTCACACGCCGGGACACGGCCGTGGGGAACGCGCGACAATGACGGGACGGTTAACGGGGAAACAAAACGCCACACGCGGGACGCAATCCCGGGCCTCCTGGGTGAAAGTCCGGAATTGTTTGACCCATCCACCACCCCAACCAACCTCCTTACGCGGATTTTCGGCATTTCATACTACTTGCTGCCGTAGACGTGCTGTGACCGCGACCTATGCTTCCCATTTAAATACATTAGTTTACATTTTCGTGCTGGCCACCACGAAATAAACTACAAAAACGTCCCCGTGAACACGAATCAATAGATTAAAATAACGTGACCATTTCACATACTGCCACGAGACTGGGTTGGTACATTTAGCTATCCGTGTGAGTCAGATTTGCAAAGATTGGCAGACCAGGAGGCAGACAGACTTGTCAAAGGAAGTGTGACTGAGAGAGCACTTGTTGTGAATATAAGCTGCGTAAGCAGGCAGTCAAAAAGTGTCTGCAAAAGAGCACACAGGCTCCATCTTCCCTGTGCACATAAAGGTTAAAAATGACTCTCTCGCTCTCAACTCTGCTCTCACCTTCAATTACCCAGCACTGCCACATTAGGGCCAAACAAAATGACTACCATTAGCCATAATCACCTTACATGCAGCCTAATGCTTTGCTGAACTAGACTGGGGGAAATAATTGCCCGTCGGTAATGCTGTGGAAAAACTACTTCCAATACAAGCAGGGCAGTGGGTAGAAATGATGAGCTCTCTATACGGGATGTGACTCGGGACCATCTTCCACGCAGCACAGCAACAGCTTTGTGTTTCAAATGCAGTGCATCTTCAAAATATGGAGCAACGATCATAAAAAAAAAAAAGCCCAAAATCACTAAGGTCTGCTGGCGGGGATTACATCTTTTACTTCAATGAATGATGCAATGAAAAAATGAGGGGTGCTCCTCTTTTTATTATACTGTATATTCATGTTGGCCTTCCTCCATATCCATATCCATAAATAGTCCACTGTTCCAAACATCCCGGAGAAGAACAATTTGGTTTTAATCTTCTCAAAATAAAAAAAAAGGTTATCCTTTGTTCCTGAGTGTTTCTGTCCTCTCTGAATCATTTACGCATGCAGCACAGGTACATTTTCTATTTAACTTGGGTCTTGTCTTTTAAAAAATAAAAATAAAAGATACAGTTAAAAACATTAGCCAGAGCATGTGGACACCAGATGTGAACGGTCAGGCTGATCTCATGAACCATTCATACACATAGCTACAAAAAGTATCGCAAAGTAAGTCGTACACTGTTAGAAAGGTCCGTAGAAGTACGGGCTAATATACTGTGTTAAAATTAAGGAATTTTCTGGAATGATTTTTTCACAGGTGTTTCTCCATATTTAGATTTTTTGTTGTTGTTGGGATTAACAGAAATGTTCGCTACAAGTACGGTGACGGAATATAGTGACAGAAAAAGGTATTTTCTGCCAGGACATTATTCGTTTAATTGCAGATTTTTTTTCTTACAGTCTATGTATTGTAAGTATTTCCTACTGTATGCACGACAACGACTGCTGCTGTATTAGAGTGCTCCGGTCCGCATAGGGAGGAGGTCGGCACGGATGGGTCGTTCGTGACGAATGGGTCGTTCGTGTCCCGGGGGAAAAAAACAAGACTTTCACTCAGGAAACGAGTGTTCGTGTCCCAGAAGAACTACTTAGGGGAACCGGTGTTTTAATCCAAACCACTGTCTTTTTTTACTAATCTTAACTAGTCGTTTTGGTGCCTAAACTTAACCGTCGTCGCCGCATGGCGGTCACCTTTTGTCGGCTAAACTTATCTGCTACTGCCTCTTCTCTCAGCTAAATTTTACTGTAAAGGCCACTAAACTTAACTCTAATGTGACCGGTTGTCACGTGACCATAGGATGTCATATGACTTGTTGTGCAGACATTTTGGTACGATACCATATGGACCCAGTCATGAGAATGCGTGGAATTGGTCCTTATTGAACCCAGGGACTTCTAAGGAACCTCATCTGTTTAAACTGGAGGAACCCAGCTCTACATGTAGTTCTTAGGCTGCAGTTCCTGCCCACCAAAAATACGCTCAATGGTGTTTTAAGCCCCCAACGTCTCCTTCCAGGCAGCGCTGCGACCGTTGACTTCAAGGCACCTAACCCTAACCCTATCCATTGCCTAATCCTAGTACGTTGGGGGCTTACAACACCAATAAACCAAAAATACCTTGTCCGGGGAAAGTATTTACCAACTGGCTATTAACTACGGTGGAGTCTGCTGTACTAACAAGCCACGTATATGCTCCTACATGTGCACACAATGTATTAGGACTGAAACAAGCACAGGGTTTATCTGCTATTAACATTTGGACCTGGGATGGGAATATTTTGTTGTTTAAACAATGTAGCCAACTTCTGAAGTTGCCTATAAAACAGCAGTGTATGAGCCCTAAAACCAAGCATTAATAATCTGCTATACCGTAGAATGTATCCTTTGTAACATCCACGCAAACATCGGAATATTTCAGCAGTTAATTACAAAGAACAGAATGATTCCGTGAAGTCTTGTCACCTGCACGCCAAAGCTGTTGCCTTGTAATCCATTATTGGTCTAATTTGCCTAATCTTTGTGTTTTTTTTGGATGCCCTTGAAAAGGCAAACAGGAATGTGATAGGGAGGATTTTAGTTTCAGATCCAGTTCTTGAGATGTGTTCTTGGAGTCCTAGGTTCCTGGGACGCCTTCTCATGGGTCTGTGTTTGTATCAGTGCGGTTGCTCAACTGTGTGAGCCTAATTAACCAGGAAAAGCTCCTTGATCCATGGAAAACACAACTACAGCGCTAACAGCGGCGAAGGGGCTGTCCTTGGCCCGGGCACAAAAGGCTGACGCTTGCTTTGTGAACTGACAGAGAACAGTGTTGCGTAACCTTTGAACATACAGCAGTGTCTGGAAAATTGATTTTTTAGAGGAAAACGTGTTTGCACATGAAATGCACGCTATGCTGCGGTGGCTTTCCACTGATCCAGTGGATTTACGTTGCATCAATGGTAACAATGCACCAGGTGTATGTGCATATGGATAGGTCTGAGTGTGTGTTTCTGTGCATATTTGAAACTTTTTGATGTGTCCTTGTCCCCTTATGCATATATTTGTATAATTGTGTATGTATACTATGTGTGTACATGTTGGCTTCTTTATGTATGTATGTGTGTGTGCGTGTGTGTGTGTGTGTAATCATATTTCCATAGCTGAGAACACCTGAGCTAAGGAGAAAGCTTTACAGCTGGTTCAAACATAACACACACACACACACACACACACACACACACACACACACACACACACACACACACACTCACAGAGAGAGAGATAAACCCCCCTCTGCATTGCATTCTGGATTTACCCAAGCTCATTCTCCCCGTCTTTGATCCCTCAATCTGTATGTCTCTTTCACTGTCGTCTTAATAACTTCTCTCTCTCTCTCGCTCTCTCTCTTCATCTGTCTCGCTCTCTCTCTCTCTCTCTGCGCTCCCTCTCTTTTCAAGCTTTTAAGAATCCTTGCTGGCACCATTCAGACTCCTGGTACCATTATCCATTTTCAAAAGCCTGAAAGGTATTGGAACGCGTCTAAATGGTGGATTCTTTAAAAGTGAAATGTTTTCTATCAATTTTTGAAATAAATGACGGAATTCAGCTCCCCTTGGAGTCCACCTCAGATACAATGGACAACATAATGGACTCAATGGAAGTCAAAGCGTTAAGAGGGATATTGCGACGAAACTAATCTACGATCAGATGAAAATGGTTTTGACAGTATTTTCTTCGTCTACTCTGGTGGCCATCCTTTGTTGTTTTTTTTCACCAAACCTCGATACTGTGATATCTGCTCTTTTAACCGTTTAGTTTATTTGTTAAATGTATGGCCATTTTGGTAATCAACTATGAGTGATCTCTTTTAATTAGACAGCTGAGCTACAGTAGTGCTTGACTGAAAATAACTAAAGTAATACAAATAATGAAATGTGCTCACATTCAACTAAGACAATTATTAAAAGGGCAGTTACTAGAATCAGAATTCCTCTAGTTTAGTTCCATCCTTAATGCGTACTTTCATGCAAGAGTGTTTGGTCGGATAAAAGCATCATAAACGTATCTGCAGTACATACAAACATATTGTGTAAAGAAATATGCAGACAAATATTCTCTCTGTTTTGGCTCGCTCTTTTTCAGTTTCCACTCAATTTCTTCCTTTGGTTTTCTGTTTCCTTCACCCCTGTCTCTTCTATTACAGTGTACATTGGTATTCCATTCCTCCAGTGTACATTGGTATTCCATTCCTCCATCTTTCTGTCTTTGGCCTTGGATAGTGATCGTGAAGATGATGATGATAATAGCAACATGCTTGGCGGTCAGTTTGCAGGTCCTCCATCCACTAATTTACTGCTTCAATCAATAAAATAATTGCGATGCTCAGCATGATGCGCAAACAGCAGTCAGCAATGCTGCTGTATGGTGTATAGGGATGGATTGATGGATGGATGGATGGAGAAAAGGAGGGATGAGCAGATGAAAGGAGGGCTGCAGTCAGTGTCTAAAAGGGGAGATGGGAGTGTAGTGATGGTGGAAGCAAGAGATGGGATTTAGAGAGGGAGTAATGTATGTGCAGCTGGATGGATGGATGAATGAATGGAAGGAGGGTTAATTGAATCAACTACATTAGAAAAGAAGAGATGGACGTGGAAAGTGATGGAGGGATATGAGGAAATGAAGAAATCGGCATTGGGAATTTGGGAATTAGTGGATGGACAAATAGATGGGATGAATGGATAGCCCAACCCGCTCTCACTACTGCTTACGCTTGGTCAGTGGCTCTCAGCGTCAGATACCGACGCAAAAATCCCCCTTTAGCGTCTGTACGGGAAGCACCGGGCAGAGCAGCAGCTCGACCGCGGCGCGGTAAGATGACGTAGTATTAAGAGAGACAACGGTAGCGAGTAGTACGAAAGATCTAAAATCCACACAAGGATTGTTGGTTGGGGTGGTGGATGGGTCAACCAACACAGGGCTTTCACCCAGGAGACGGGGGTTTGTGTCCCGTTTTTGTTCAGTGTGTCACTTAAACGTACATTTTGTAACACCACCTACAATCATTCCCTGATCATAACTAAGTGGTTTGACCTGAACGTTAAAAAACGACGCCAAATCGGTCCAGATCGTCCAAATGCGACCCCAAAGGTCCTGACCAAGAGCGTTGAAAATGACGCCAAAGGAGTACCCAGAGAGTCAAACATTGCTGCGGATGGGATTACATTGGCATTAGTTGAAAGCCCTCTGCGACTGACTGAGACGCTAAAGGAGACTTTTGGCATCTGAAACAAATGCCAAAGTAACCTGATCAAGCTGTTGGTTATTGACTCGCTGGGAGTGAGACTGCGCTGGATAGACAGATGACGGTGGGTAGGAGTGGATGAATGCAATGGATGAAAAGATTGACAAAAGGACGGAATGGTCAGGAGTAGCAGTGGCGGTTGCAAGAGTTAAGAGTGGAAGAGAAAGGAAGAGAGATGGTGGGGCTATAGACGAAGAGAGCAATGATGGATGGATAGATGCAAAGAAAAAGCCGAATAAAGTCCCACGGAACATTAGCTGATAGCAGAACAAAGGAAGGGACGTGTGAGTGGATGGGTGGACTGAGTTTAGAGCAGAGGTGCCCAAATTATTTCATGTGAAGGGCCAAAACATATCTGGATTAGAGTGCGGATCGGGCCGCATTTTTCTGTCCGAGCCTGGCCTGCGTCCGACAGAGCAGTAACCGAACTCGGCCCTGAGCCCGACAGGCATTAAGACATTTATGTCCGAGCCCGACCCGAGCCCGAAACGGTTAAAATCTCGTTTTTTTTCTCCTACTAATGACACATGTACGTTTGTTTGTGTGGAAAGCCCGCTTTTATTAAGCAACTGTAGGGAGGCATTCGGAAATGTCAACAGATGAGCGCATCAGCGCACACGGGGCAACAAGCACACGTTAACACAGCACGCGCAAGAGCAGCGCTGATGTTACCGAGCAAGACCCGAACCCGAACATAATTTCTAAATATCTGTCCGAACCCGGCCTGGCCCGTCGGGTATCCATCCCCTAATCTTGATGGAAGGCTTCGGGCCAAAAATCTATTTTAAAGTTGAAGAATTCCGTAATTCTTCGCAGATACAATGTACGACGTACTTTTAAATTAAACACGTACATTGTACGTGTTTAAAGGGAAGTTTACCAGCAATGTGCTTTACATTGCCGTAAACTCAGATGAAGTACTTTTTAGCTGCACAAAATGTATGTTTTGTTGTCATTTATACTATAAACTTTAGAGTAAGGGTCAGGGGATGAATTAACAGAAGATAGAGGGACAAGTCGACACCAATCAATGACAAATGTACATTTCAAGTCTTCTATTTCTCACACTTGTACTGCTCTATCTCTAAGTTATATCATTCCGTGTTTTATTTAAGTCCATTTTCGATATTTAATGTATTTGTTTTGGATACCAGATTTGACGTCACAGAGATAATGAAAGTTTTGCTTTACAGATTGTCTTTCTATTTAATCGTGGAGGGAGCAGATGGCTCGACAAAACGCTAACGTCACTGCGTGAAGATGTATGGCAGCGAATTTGTGCCTTTGCACAAATCGCTCAAGCGATCTTTTGCATTCTGCTTCATCATGCTTTGACGTGCATCAGCAAATGGCACAGAAACCTGCGTAGCTAGTTGTGTAGATTATATTAAATTGGCTTAAATATGCGAGGCTGAAACATTATTGGATATGGTTTTTCATTTATTTCCCCATCATTTTCTCGTTTCACCATTTTGTCCAATTTTCTTCTCTTTCTTTCAGTTTTTCTAGAGCAGATGAGACGCAGAGTGGCTGTCTATCACTGTGATTTGTCTTTTTTTCTAAATGTCTGCCTGCCTCTGGCTATCTGTTTCCTGGGCAGTTAACACATGGGTTCAGCAGGTATTACAGTGATTCAGCTGGTTTACAACAGTGTTTTTTGGAGAAGATACACATTATCCTACCTGGAGAGGCAGATGACAAGTAGAGGAGAGGAGACAAGGAGAGGAGACGAAAGAGATGAGCCCAGGACAGAAGAGGAGAGGAGGAGAGAGTGGGAGTGAGAAAGGGATAAAGTGAAAGGAAAGGAAGAGTGAACAGTAACGTATGGAAATGAAGTGAAAGTGAAGAAGAGGACGACAGAATACGTGATGACGAGAGAAAGAAAAGAAGGAAAGACAGAGGATTACAGTATGGAAGAGAAAAATAACGAGGATTAGACAGTAGACGGTAGAAAGAACACAGAGCACAGGAGGGAAGAAGGAAGGAGTGAAAAGGAGGAGGAGGATGGATGGATGAGAGGAGGTGTGGCAGGAAGATGACGAGCTGGCAGCTGGCTGATAAGTATTATCACATAAAGCAGAAACAGTCCGTAAAAGGAGAGTGGCAGACAAATGTCATTACAGCACTTAAACCTCTATGAGTGTGTGTGTGTGTGTGTGTGTGTGTGTAAGAGACTGTGTGACCACACACACACACACACACACACACACACACACATACATGTCCCACTTTGGCAGGGGCCACAGCCAATCTGCTTGGCAAAGAACTGGTCAATCTGGCCAACAGAAGGGGAGAGAGGGAGGAAAAATGAAGAGAAAAAGACTGAAAGAAGGTACTTGGAAATGGTTTTGACATTTCATTCTGCCCATGTGCAAAGTGTGTGTGTGTGTGTGTGTGTGTGTGTGTGTGTGTATAGGCGCATTAAGTATTTTGCCCTCTCTGACATTGTATGTACCTGAATGTGTGTGCTACTGTAAGTGCGATGTTTGACTGTAAGAGTTATTAACCACAGCTGTTGTGCTTTGTAAAATAAAAAAAAAACTGAGAGAATGAAGAACAAAAAGAGTAGATGATCCATTGAGAAATTGATAAGTTTTTCCTCACCTATAGAAGTTGTGGCTGGAACTGGCTCTTTAGACACTGCACACGTAACCAACATGACACACAGAGGGAAACACACAAGCTCAGTCAGAAACAGTAATGACTGCAACTAACACGATTACAGTTCAAACATTAGCATCTTCAGCCACTGAAACATTGCCTAAAGCATCTTTGAAGATTGTGTGTGTGTGTGTGTGTGTGTGTGTGTGTGTGTGTGTGTGTGTGTGTGTGTGTGTGTGTGTGTGTTCTAGTGTGTGTTTGAGTGTGTACCTGAGTAGTAGGAATTCAGCAGGGATTTGCTCTGCAGCGTCTTGCTTCCCTGCACGGAGAAGGAGCAGGGAGAGGGGGAGGCTGGGGAGGAGACAGAAAGGGAGAACAGGTGAAAAGAAGGTGAATAAGAGGACGGAGAAACACAAACAGAAAGGGGAGGCCGTGTGAAAATAGGGGAAACCGGAGGTGGGGAAGGGAGAGGTGAGGGTGGAAGGGAGGGGGTGGGACAGGATAAAGAGGAGGAGAGAGAATGTGAAAACAACAGCAGGGAGAGAAGGAAAGACGAGAATAGAGGAGAAGAGAAAACAAGAGGAAGAGGCAGGAGGTGGGGAGACCAGAGTGGAATAGGAGAGAAAAGAGGACAGGGGAAGGCGGGGATGAAATAAGGAAAGTAGAGACATAAAGTTAAGTAGAAATCAGTGAAGGACATACAGTAAAAGGGAGGAAGGCCAGGGAGAAGAGGGATAGGTCAGTGAGTGACCTCATCTACAAAAAAATTAAAATCAATCATCACAGGACACAATGAACAATGAAAACACACACACACACAGAAAGATCAATACTCCATATTCAACAGCCCAAAGTACAATCCGATAACGCTTAAATGGCACCATCAATGCTGCCGATACTGAATTCGGAAAATACAAAAGTGGTCCCGTCTCAGTGAGTGTGCACTCAAATATGACATGCCCTCAGTGTTGGTCAATACGTACAACCGATTGTGTGATTGTGTAAAGAATGACGGTTCAAACTGAATGGAATGATCCAATGGGGGAGAAACAGAGCGTGACAACAAAGTTGGATGTTTAAAAGCGTTTTCCGGTGACATTTTATACTGAATTATGACACTCCAATTTGGACACATAGATACCAATCGATCAACACTGTGAATCAAATGGCTCTCTATCAATATTATGCCTACCATACACTAGAAGACTTTGAACAGACTTTGAAAAGACTAGAATAACCTCTCAGCGACCCATCTAAGTGCGCAAATAGACCCAAACAATGGAAACATGTTTTTCGTTTAATTTCTCTTCTGTCCATACCGTGCTGGTCATCTATCTTTCACTCCGTAAATCAGCTAGCAAGCAGTTAACCTGTGTGTCGTAGTGCCAAAATTCTTATCAGATGGTACCCTAGAATGAAATCTTATCAAATGGAAGTCACATAATTTGTGTCAGTTTTGGGGGTCCTTGACGTGAAAAACGTTTTGGGAACCAGTGGTTTAATTTATCAGTTAACTTGTGGTCTGCATTATTGTTTTCTAGTGTGGCTTTATTCCTGTTTTTAGCAAGTAGTTTTCATTTTCTGTTTTGAGACATGTTGTGCGTACTTTTAATTCATTATTGAAACTGTGGTAGGCACTTTATTTTTGGTGTCGTTGGGCGGAAATTCCATAATAACCTTTGAGCATATTGTAATGCAAGTGGCGTGAAAGAAAACTAGAGTTCGGCACCTCCTTTTGGCTATGTTTGTAGGCTTTAGATAATCTAGACCGTAACGGGAGACTTTGACCAATCGCAGGTCATTTCTGAGAGAGTGTTCCTATTGGCTGCTCTGCACATGCATGCATGCTGCAGGTAAAGGTCTCACTCTAGAGTACTTCAAATACTGCTTTTTTTTTTTTTTTGCTTTCTACCCACCGCAGCTGTATGCATCTCTATTGTATGTACATCTACATCTATATTTTGGTTTCCTTGGTTGTTTTTCCCTGAGTTATCTTTATTCATATTATTGATAGTCTCTGCAGGAACACTCAGGGAATGTAATAACCAGAAAAAAGACGGCATTGGTCATTTATTCAAATGTCTTTAAAAGTGACCTCTTGCAGTCATAGGGAATAAATTACTCTAAACATGGCCGCCGTGGTCATTTTTTGAAATGACACGTTTGAGTTCAGTGTTAGTGGGATAAGGATCCTAAGTTGCATGGGGAACAACATTGTGGTGCATTCTTTTGTTTATAGTAAGCTAGCTGCCTTGTTACAGTTGAATCCATCTCGGTGGCTGATGAAATTGCTATCGGCAGTTCAAAATGGCAACTTTGGGAATAAAGTCAAAAAAATCAAACACTGTTAGAACAGATCTGAGCCGATTCATCATCGCATATATATGTGTTCTCAAACAGTGACTGATGGCTACTACGTCCATGCAGATACACTCTATCTCTCACATATACACACACAGACTGCAAGGGGTTGTAAATAAATGATATGTAGGGTAGACACAGGCACACACACACAATAAGATAAAACCTAGGGGGATTGCGACTGACTGTGACACACACACACACATATATACAGTGCCTTGCGAAAGTATTCGGCCCCCTTGAACTTTTCGACCTTTTGCCACATTTCAGGCCTCAAACATAAAGATATAAAACTGTAATTTTTTGTGAAGAATCAACAACAAGTGGGACACAATCATGAAGTGGAACGAAATTTATTGGATATTTCAAACCTTTTAAACAAATAAAAAACTGAAATATTGGGCGTGCAAAATTATTCAGCCCCCTTAAGTTAATACTTTGTAGCGCCACCTTTTGCTGCGATTACAGCTGTAAGTCGCTTGGGGTATGTCTCTATCAGTTTTGCACATCGAGAGACTGACATTTTTGCCCATTCCTCCTTGCAAAACAGCTCGAGCTCAGTGAGGTTGGATGGAGAGCGTTTGTGAACAGCAGTTTTCAGTTCTTTCCACAGATTCTCGATTGGATTCAGGTCTGGACTTTGACTTGGCCATTCTAACACCTGGATATGTTTATTTGTGAACCATTCCATTGTAGATTTTGCTTTATGTTTTGGATCATTGTCTTGTTGGAAGACAAATCTCCGTCCCAGTCTCAGGTCTTTTGCAGACTCCATCAGGTTTTCTTCCAGAATGGTCCTGTATTTGGCTTCATCCATCTTCCCATCAATTTTAACTATCTTCCCTGTCCCTGCTGAAGAAAAGCAGGCCCAAACCATGATGCTGCCACCACCATGTTTGACAGTGGGGATGGTGTGTTCAGGGTGATGAGCTGTGTTGCTTTTGACGCCAAACATAACGTTTTGCATTGTTGCCAAAAGTTCGATTTTGGTTTCATCTGACCACAGCACCTTCTTCCACATGTTTGGTGTGTCTCCCAGGTGGCTTTTGGCAAACTTTAAACGACACTTTTATGGATATCTTTAAGAAATGGCTTTCTTCTTGCCACTCTTCCATAAAGGCCAGATTTGTGCAGTATACGACTGATTGTTGTCCTATGGACAGAGTCTCCCACCTCAGCTGTAGATCTCTGCAGTTCATCCAGAGTGATCATGGGCCTCTTGGCTGCATCTCTGATCAGTCTTCTCATTGTATGAGCTGAAAGTTTAGAGGGACGGCCGGGTTCTCTTAGATTTGTAGTGGTCTGATACTCCTTCCATTTCAATATTATCGCTTGCACAGTGCTCCTTGGGATGTTTAAAACTTGGGAAATCGTTTTGTATCCAAATCCGGCTTTAAACTTCTCCACAACAGTATCTCGGACCTGCCTGGTGTGTTCCTTGTTCTTCATGATGCTCTCTGCGCTTTACACGGACCTCTGAGACTATCACAGAGCAGGTGCATTTATACGGAGACTTGATTACACACAGGTGGATTCTGTTAATCATCATTAGTCATTTAGGTCAACATTGGATCATTCAGAGATCCTCACTGAACTTCTGGAGAGAGTTTGCTGCACTGAAAGTAAAGGGGCTGAATAATTTTGCACGCCCACTTTTTCAGTTTTTATTTGTTAAAAAAGTTTGAAATAGCCAATGAATTTCGTTCCACTTCATAATTGGGACCCACTTGTTGTTGATTCTTCACAAAAAATTACAGTTTTATATCTTTATGTTTGAAGCCTGAAATGTGGCAAAAGGTCGAAACGTTCAAGGGGGCCGAATACTTTCGCAAGGCACTGTATATATATATATATATATATATATATATATATACACACACACATATATAGTTAAACCCGTTAAAAAATCCATACTAGAAATCACAGCTAGCCTACACACATGTATCTATAGGAGCAGCAGCTAGTTGGCGTGTGTGTGTGTGTTCATCTATAAGTAATTGTCATTTATCTATAGGCTTCAAGCAGCCAATTAGCAAGCATGCACGTTAGCATATGCAGTATTTTTGTTCATCGTGTATCAGTTTTGTGTATTTCAGACACCTGATGGCCCAAGCTGGCGGCCATTAGTGGAAACTCTCACACTACAGAAAAACTCTCCTCCACCTCCCTTCATACTGACTGAGCAGATGACACATTGTGTCTCCCCTCTTCTGCCCCTGTCTGTCTTTTCCTTTGTTTCCTCCCCCCACTTCCATCCTGCCCTCTCTTCTTGTCTCACCTCCTCAGCTCTATTTTCCTCCCACTTCTCCTATGGCACTTTACTCTACTCTTCGATCCCTGACATATTTGTGTAAGGTATTCATAGGTTGTTTTTTTTTTCTCAGTTGGAGTAGTTGTACAGCAAACTGTCAAAAATCGAAGTCTGTTTACTAGGGCTGGGTTAAAATAATCAATTCTCCAATTAAAATCGATCTTTGTTTAATTGATCTGATAGTGATTAATAAAATCCAAGAAATGGATCTTTTAATATTTGCCTTTTCATCATGGATGTGTAAGTAAAAGTACTTTAAACTAATTTTGTGGGGGTCAATTCTTAATGGAAGCATTAACCTGGTGCATCATAAATGAAAATATTTGAGGGTTGCTTCTTTCTTGTACAATTTACAGCATATGTTCTCTGAGAATCTCTTTTATATCCAAGCTAAACTGGCATCGTAATGGAAATTTCCCTTAACTAATTGATAGGGAATTGAATCGGAAATGCAATCAAATCATGACCTTGTGAATCCGAATCGAATCAATACGGGACATAATTAGCGATACCCAGCCCTAGTAAACACAACCAACAAGTAACACAGAGGGGGTGTGAAACAATTAGCATGATGTGAGGTGGTTTGAGACACATTCTAGCAAGATGCTAAAAGGTCATATGTAGATGCATTAGCCTCCCTGTGTTATTAAAGCCATGGGAAGAAAGTGGCTTCAGAGATTGTAATATACTGTATATGTGTGTAAGAGAGCAGCATAAATGAGTTCTTGTGATGGTCAGCAAGACGTTTGTCTAAATAATAGTCCATCCATGCCAGTCTTCCATGGGTTTCTGTTAGTATGATGGCTGTTAGCTAAATCTAGCTTGGCTGGCTTTAGCACAAGCTATTCAGCTGGCATTGTTAGCAGACTGCTTCAGATACATTACCACCAGCCTCTGAACCTAGAGTCTGGTGTAGGAAAGCCAGACCGGTGTGTTACGTTTTGAGATCTGGCAAAAAGACAGTTTGCGAACACAAAGTTTTCCTGAAAATGACCAATGTCCATTTTTACTTAGTAAAGTAAAGCACTGTAATTCATATGTATTGCACGTATTTATTGGTGTACGCACCACAGTGACTGCTGCTGTATAGGACTACAGTGGTCCGCAGAGGGAGGAGGTTAGGTAGGGTGGGTGGTTGGATCCTAAAACACAGGGAGCGAAGTTCGCGTCCCGGGGAAATCACAAGACACTCACCCAGGAAACGGGTGTTTTTGTCCCAGGAGTACTACTTAAGGGGACCGGTGTTTTAATCCAAACCACAATCTTTTTTTCTAATCTTAACGAGTCTATTATCGGACATAAACCACGACAACCCAAGTTTGATATTAGTAATCAGAGGTGCAGTGCTACGTGCCCCTCTGTGCTCCCGTTGGAGCAGTCGCCCACTCATAGTCTAATAAGCACGGTTTCTGTCACCCGGCTCAGATCGGTTAAATCAAAGGTAAACAAAAGATGCGCTATACTTAACAACCTAATTGGAATTAAAATGACTGCAACGATAGAACAAAATAGGAAAATTAGATGTGGACTATTAAATATTAGATCTCTGTCTTCTAAAGCAGTATTGGTAAACGATTTGATATCAGATAATAAAATTTATTTTTTTTGTCTTACTGAAACCTGGCTGGGCCATGAAGAATATGTTAGTCTAAATGAAGCCACTCCTCCCAGTCATAATACTCAAATTCCTAGAGGCTCAGGCCGAGGAGGGGGAGTTGCAGCCATCTTTGATTCAAGCCTGTTAATTAATCCTAAACCTAAACTAAATTATAACTCGTTTGAGAGTCTTATTCTTAATCTTCAACATCCAAAATGGAAAACATTACAGCCAATTATATTCGTTGTTATTTACAGGGCTCCAGGTCCGTATTCTGAATTTTTATCTGAATTCTCAGAGTTTCTATCATGTTAAGTCCTTAAATCAGACAAAGTACTTATTGTAGGTGATTTTAATATCCATGTGGACGTTGACAATGATAGCCTTAGTACTGCTTTCAACTCATTACTGGATTCAATCGGTTTCAGTCAGAGTGTGCACAAGGCGACGCGCTGTTTTAACCACACTCTCGACCTTGTGCTGGCATATGGTATTGAAATTGAGGATTTAATAATATTTCCACAGAATTCGGTATTATCAGATCATTCTTTAATTACTTTCGAATTCTTACTACCTGACTATACTAAATTAGATAAAAGCTTCTACACTAGATGCCTATCTGACAGTGCTATAGCTAAATTTAAGGAAGATATTCCAACAGCATTTGACTCTTTGTCATGCCTTAACAGAACAGATGACCTTTATGTTAACCTCAGTCCCTCTCAAATTGATACATTTGTAGACGGTGCTACGACCTGCCTACGGACGACTTTAGACTCCGTTGCTCCTCTCAAAAAGAAGATGATTAAGAAAAGGAAACTAGCACCTTGGTATAACTCCCAAACTCGCGAAACATCGAAAGTAAATGGCGTTCCACCAAAGTGGAAGAATCTTGTTTGGATTGGCAAGAAAGTCTCAAAACCTATAGGAAGGCCCTAAGAAAGGCCAGATCAGACTATTACTCATCACTAATAGAAGAAAATAAGAACAACCCAAGGTTTCTTTTCAGCACTGTAGCCAGGCTGACAGATAGTCACAGCTCTACTGAGCCATCTATTCCTCTAGCTCTGAGTAGTGACGACTTCATGAGCTTCTTTAATGATAAAATTATAACAATTAGAGATAAAATCTATCACCTTTTGCCCTCAACTTCTAACGGTTCACCTTTAAACGCAGGACCGCTAGAAAGAACGACTAGACCTGACATATACATAGGGCCCTACTTTAACGATCTGAAACGCAAGTATGAAACGCCAAACGCAAGTAGCTTTGTGGGCGGATCTCAGGCGCTGTTGCTATTATACTGGCGGGATAAATGACTCTTGTGCCCGACGCAAATCTTAAATGGGTTGGTCTGAAGTAGCTAGGTGTGGTTTGGGCGTAACGTGAAAATAACCAATCAGAGCGTCATCTCACATTCCCTTTAAGAGCAGGCGTATTGATCCGTGGCGGATTGCTATTATGACGGCGGATTTGCCTGGCGCATGCCAGCGGGAGCTGTCCGGGATGCGGCAAAGTAACAAATGCCCGTCTTGTCCGGATGGCGATGTTGCTGCGGCCTCTCGGGCGCATCTCCTCAAGTCTGGAGAGGATTGCTGCAGCCATGGAGCGTGGACCTCCAAACGCACCACCTGCTCCTGTTGTGCCCCTTCCTCCTCCCCCCACTCCATCTCCATCCACCCGCTCCACCAGGAGCGCATCGCGCATTACTCCAGATTCACCAGATTCCGCCGGAGTGTCCAATCCCACCGTAGTTCAACATCACGTCTCCTTAAGTCCTCTAATATTTCCTCATTTATGTCATCAACACATCCATGATTCATGGAAATGTTGTGTAAAACACAACAAGCCACAAAGAATGCTGCGACTTTTTGAGGACTGTACTGTAAAGTGCCTCATGACCTATCCAAACACCTGAAGCGCATTTTCAGTAATATTTTTCTTTGTAATTATGTATGGTTTTCAAAAATGGGAACTGCTGTAAATGAGAGAAGTGTATGCGCGTTGTGCACACACTACATTATGGCCAAGCATTTGTCTCTAAAATAGCATCTGAATAACGCGCTACTGACTTTAGACTAGCGCCACTGACTTTAGACCAGGTTTTTCCTGGTCAGTGGCGGAATTGTTTTCTGAAACTGCAAAATAGGACTACGTAACGTTTGCGCCTGAACACGCCTCCTCTTTTCGCTGAACCGCCCCCGGGAGCGCAAATACATTCCCTAATTTACCGACGTGCGTCTGTGGAGGGAAAAGTCCGCTGTGCGTCGGGTGCAAAATAGGAATGATACATGCGTCGGTGTACAAAGGCAATTGCGCTGAGTGCAAGATAGGGCCCTTAGACTGCTTTTATCCTATAGACCTTCAACAATTAATGTTAAAGATATCTTCAGCTAAGCCATCTACCTGTCTCTTAGACCCCATCCCAACGAGACTACTCAAAGAAGCGTTACCCGTGGTTAACACTTCACTACTAGATATGATCAATATGTCCTTATTAACAGGTTATGTACCACAGTCATTTAAAATAGCTGTGATAAAACCTCTTCTGAAAAAACTCACCCTCGATCCTGAGGTCTTAGGAAACTATAGACCTATATCTAACCTTCCCTTTCTATCCAAGATCCTTGAGAAGGTAGTTGCTAATCAGTTATGTGATTTTCTACATAGCAATAGTTTATTTGATGACTTTCAATCAGGATTTAGAAAGAGTCATAGCACAGAGACGGCACTCGTGAAAATTACTAACGACCTTCTAACTACTGCAGACAAAGGACTTGTCTCCATTCTTGTTTTACTAGATCTTAGTGCTGCATTTGACACTATTGACCATACCATCCTGTTACAGAGACTGGAACACTTAGTTGGCATTAAAGGAATCGCACTTAGCTGGTTTAAGTCCTATTTCTCTGAGCGATCCCAATTTGTTAACATTAACGATAAACCCTCCAAGCATGCTAAAGTTAGCCATGGCGTTCCTCAAGGCTCAGTGCTTGGACCAATTCTATTTTCCTTATATATGCTTCCTCTTGGTAATATTATTAGGAAACACTCAATTAACTTTCACTGTTACGCAGACGACACCCAATTATATCTGTCAATTAAGCCAGACGAAAGTGGGCAGTTAGCTAAACTTCATGCGTGTATTAAAGATATAACATCCTAGATGACCTACAATTTCCTGATGTTAAACTCAAACAAAACTGAAGTTATTGTGTTGGGACCAACGCACCTCCGAACTTCATTATCTAAAGATATAGCTACTCTGGATGGAATTGCCCTGGCCTCCAGCACTACTGTCAGAATTTAGGAGTTATTTTTGATCAGGATATATCCTTCAATGCCCACTTAAAACAAACCTCAAGAACAGCCTTTTTCCATCTTCGTAACATTTCCAAAATTAGGAATATCCTGTCTCAAATCGATGCTGAAAAACTAGTCCATGCATTCGTTACTTCTAGACTAGACTACTGCAATTCCTTACTATCAGGTTGCTCAAATAAGTCCCTTAAGACTCTCCAGCTGATCCAGAATGCTGCAGCACGTGTTCTGACGAGAACTAAGAGAAGAGATCATATTTCTCCTGTATTGGCTTCTCTGCACTGGCTTCCTGTAAAATCTAGGATAGAATTTAAAATCCTCCTCCTGACCTACAAAGCTCTAAATGGTCAAGCACCATCATACCTAGAAGAGCTCCTAGTACCTTATTGTCCTAGTAGAGCACTACGCTCCCAGAATGCAGAGCTACTTGTGGTTCCTAGAGTCTCTAAAAGTAGACTGGGGGCCAGAGCCTTCAGTTACCAGGCTCCGCTCCTGTGGAACCAGCTCCCACTTTGGGTTCGAGGGGCAGACACCGTCACCACATTTAAGAGTAAACTGAAAACCCTCCTCTTTGATAAAGCTTATAGTTAAGGAGGGAAGAGTTGCAGCGTCCGCCTAACCGGCCCACCTGCTTCTCTTCGTAGTCATCAGTTTTATTTATTATATAATCAATAATATAGCGAGAGTAGAGGGAGGCAGGCCAGTACAGCCCGATCCGGTTGGGGAGAGTTCTAGCCCGACCAGGCACCTCTCTTTAACCTGCCTCTCTTAGTTATGCTATTATAATTCTAGACTGCCGGGGAAGTTCCTTCCTTCCTGTGACACACTGAGCTGCTCTCTCATCTCTACTTGTTTCCTTTTGTTTGCATCATGTCCCAGAAATGCTTGTTACTAACCTAGCTCTGGGGAGTTTACTCCCCGGAGTCCTTATGTTTCTTCTTCGCAGAGCTATGCTCTGCGATTCTCTGCAATTCCCGGCTGCATCCTGCTGCGTCCTGCCGCGTCCGCCGCATCCGACATGACATGAACTTCCACGATGACCTTTGAAGTCACTGTTCCATTATCTTTAATGTGACTATTATGTGCCACTGTTCATCACACCCCCAACCGGCCCATCAGACACCGCCTACCAAGAGTCTGGGTCTGCCGAAGTTTCTTCCTAAAAGGGAGTTTTTCCTTGCCACTGTCGCAATAGCCACTGCTAATGCTTGCTCTTGAGGGAATTACTGTAATTGTTGGGGTTTTGGAATTTATAGAGTGTGGTCTAGAACTACTCTATCTGTAAAGTGTCTCGAGCTAACTCTGTTATGATTTGATACTATAAATAAAATTGAATTGAATTGATTTGGTGCCTTAACTTAACGGTCATCACCGCATGACGATCATTAAAATGAACTGTAACGCCACCGATAGGACCATCACCTCAGGGTGCTCTGTACCCGGCTCACAGTCACCTTTTCTCAGGTAAATTTAACTGTAAAGACCGCTAAACTTAACCGTCAATAATCTTGGAGGTTATCATATGACTTGTCGTGCAATAAGTTTCCGTACGATATCATATGAACCCGTTCATGAGAATGCGTTGAAATGATACAATTCAGGTAAACGCTTCCGGTCACCAACAGATCAGCATGTTTCACGTTAGCTTCGTAAAGTGGAATCAGTTTGCTCACCAGTAACTTAATTTGCTCAGATTAACAATGCCCTATTTTCCTGTTTCTAACCATAAAACCACCTGGGATGTTCCCCACAAACACAAAATGAATGGCAGTATAAAGGCTGACACAGACCTCATTCAGTGTTTGTAATTTTACTAATGTCTTCAAAATGAATGCGATCATCATTTCCTGATGTGAAAACGATCCATTTAGCAGCCCTCTTGCCTAATTGTTATTCTGTTTGCTCTATTTTTTTCTGGTACAATAGCCCAATTTCCCTAATTTAAGTTTTATCTGCTCCTCTCTTCGTTCGTCCTCTCTCTTTCTTCCTCCTCCCCGCCCCCCTTGCTACCCTCTTCTAATACTGCCAAACACAACATATTTTCCCCCTCTTCTGTGATAAAATCCCTCTCGTCTCATGCGTACCGGCACTATATGCTAATGCGCCTCCGAAAGAAGCTCAACTTTAATACAGTGAGGAGTGTACCTGCATACCAAAAGAAATCTGCTTTGACAGCAATGTCCTGTGAAGATAACTGGTGACTGGATGAGAATGCAATAACACAAAAAGGTTATTTGCCCTGCGAGGGGCCATCTGCGGAAATATTATTGGGTCCCCTTACCTTGTGTCAGCATTTTTTCTCTGTCTCATTAGGACTGAGCCTGGATCAGTGACTGTGTCTATGTGCGTGTGTGTGTGTGTGTGCATGTGTGCATGTGTGCTTTATTTCTTTCTCTTCTTTCAAATGTGTATGTGATAACACAGTACCAACTGTAAAAAAGAGAGACAGTTATTGAGAGACTAGTTCATGGCACGCCCCAAATCTAGGTAACCAAGACCAATTAACATGCCAAAACTTTATTTGGCCCCAGGCAAGGTTGAGTTATATCTGCCTGGAAGCAAAAATAATCAACCATGACTTACAAAATAACCATTACTTCATCACGTATTCGGTTCCCAGTTCTATATTCTGCAAACTCCAAAACCTTATAGACCTTATAAACCTTCTAGCTGGAAGAAAAGACATGTCCAATGTTTCAAGTACTACCAGTTTCTGAAACAACCGAGGTCCAGAAGAAAGGAAGCTCCTTTTAAATATGTTGCTATTTATATGCACAGAACATGTAACGTTTTCATATACCACAGCTTTATCACACATCCAAGGTCTGGATAAAAGTGGTCTCCTCTTGCGTTTTCAATGCAAAAACATTATTGTCCGTCGGAATTGCAGCGTGGAGAGTTAGAGGAAGAGAGCAGGCAATTACGGGTGACATTAGCTTGCTACTTAGTCCCTCTCCAGCGCCCTGCTTTCAACGGCCAAGCACTCCCAAAAGGCCAGCCTGACATTTTCAAGACAAAAATGCCCTTCTGAGGGGCCCTGTCTAATTACCCTGGACACACACACATTCACACATAAGTCTACAGAGAGACAGAAATATGCCCCCACATAGCCACGCACATGCAGGCAGGTTGACTTTCATAAGATTGCAGTTGAAGACACACAGATGTGTGTGTGTGTGGAAACACCCAACGCAGCATGCATATATGTACTTATGAGTATAAGGCAGCACAGAGCAGAACACGTTCAGAGAACAGAGCTGAAAGTGATTACAACAGCACTAAGTAAGATGGAGGCTAGTGAAGCAGCACAAGCATACTGCTGATATTAGTGAAAGAGGAACAGATGGAAAGTTTTATTATAAAATGAAATGTCCACTATTTGAATAAATGAATGTGACAAAATGATTAATGGCACAGGGGCATAGTAATGTGTAGAGGAAACGTTGCTATGTGAAACAAAAGTTAACTTATAGCTACATTTCTTATACAAGAGAAAATATTGGAATTACATTTTCCTACATCACAACAATATTTCATCTGCTGTATTCTACCTTGGTTATATATTAAGAGATTAGATTGGAACAGTATGTTCTCCAATGGATCTCTATGATGGTGCCAGAGCCATGGATGATTTTGACTTACTGAATCCGTTGAGGTCCTGGGTGGATGTGGAAAAGGGGTCGTCTTTGTGCAGGGTGCTGACTTTAGTGGTGCTCTTATCAGCCGTGGTAACCGGACCCATCTCCCTCTGCTGGGTGGAGCTGCTGGCGGTCTCCTTCTGCTTCTTTGCCAACTTCCTATATTGGTATGACCACATGCACACAAACAAGCATACATGCAAAGGCACATACACAAACACAGACAGGAACACACACGCAAACAGTTATATTTACATATTCAGACACATATACACACGTGTGTAAACCCACATGCAACACACACACACACAATTACACACACACAAACAAACATAAATCACAAAATCGAAAATATTGTCAGGGAGATGATTGGTTTATTATGGTGAGAATGGCAAGCACAGAAGAATTCTATTTTTTAAACATGCGGTGAATTGAACACAGAAGAGACAAAATGGCCAGATGAGGATGGACATTGTGCTTTATGCATTGCCGTATCCACAAGTTAATCAACAATATTCTTGCGTTTATCCATCTATTTTTGTTTGAGTCTTTCATGTTCACTGTTTTAGCAGCCATGTAGACGGTTTTAGGGGGGGGGGATGCCACTCTGCTTGTTAGCAAAATGAACAAAATGCATGCCCCTTGTTAACCTTTCATCCCCTCTCTCCATCCCCTCGTACCAGAGAGAGATCCAGGGGCAGAGGGGTTGTTTAGTTGAATATGTTATGAGTCTGCCTGACTCATTGATCCTTTATCTGACAGAGGTTTGTGCAAAAATCTATGGCCCCGACCATGGCTCTGAAATATCAGCAGCCTAACTGTGCTATGTATTGATACATGCTTCGCACTGTCTGTGGTGCTCACGTAGCAGATCGATTTGTCATTGTGACCCAAACGGCAACTTCCGGGCCTGTGAAATGAAGCCATAGGTAAGTGTCTTAAACCGCCATTCTATCTAATTTCCAGCAGGGGCAACTGCACTTTCTATGGAAGTCTATGGGAAAATGACCCTATTTCTCACTTGATTTATTACCTCAGTAAACATTTTCATAATGTGTTTATGGCATCAATAACTAGTTTCAAATCTTCTTTCATACAGCATGATGTTCATTTTGTAAAATATGGTCCCTGTTATTTTAAAATAGACCATAAAGCAGGACATGCTTTAGGGGCGGGGCTACACGCCGACCTGTCAATTATGACAGAGGCTTAGCAATGCTAACCATGGCCCTGTGTACATTAAAATAGGCGTTAATTTGTTTTTGGGTACTGTCTACGTTTTCATCTTTAACTTTGACCTTCTCAGTTCGTGTTTTCACTTCATCAAAGTTAACTGGAAAACTTTCGTCGCCTAAAAATGTCTTGTTTTAAGTTCTGCTAACCAAGCTAGTTAGCTAGTGCTAGCGTTAGCTGGTAAATCAAGAGAAAGTCTTCAGATTTTCAACCAGCTCTGTGTACTGCCCTACATGCTGACGAACGGCACCAGTAAGGTTTTAGGAATATCATCATTCAGAGTTAGCTAACAGGCTACATGGATAACCAGTATAGTGACTCATTTAAACGTATTTATAGACATATGAGACTACCTTGTGCTGATTTTCATGAAGTATCAAGAATCAATACCAGTTGTTTAGTAAAACCGCACTGACAGCAGTGATTGGTATTATAGTACCTATGGTATATCATTTACCATATGTTTACCCAGTGCCACATCCAGTAGAGGTGGACAGTAAAGCATGCTTGATTTGTGATATAACTCATGTTCTAATGGGTATATATTTTTTCCTCCAGAGCAATTACAACAAAGAAAGGACAGGCGAAATGATTCAGTGGGGAAAGGTTGACATTGTGTACCTTAGCAACATGTAGGTCTTCTAATGTAGTGCGTGACTGCCGATGAGATGTCCCTTGAGTGCGGTTGTATTCTTAGGGGTTTTTCTCTAACTGTTCCATGTGTCGCAACTCCCATCTGTTGGCCATTTTGCATTGGCTTTTTTTCAGTTCTACCTGAAACTTTAGTTTTAAGTCCACTGAGACACCAGATGGCAGAAGTGACAGCAAGCCATTACAATCTGACATTGACTGGTAGATTCATCAGAGCTTGCAAAAGTAACCCCATAAAGACCATTTTACTGTCCTGGATGTATTTCCTATAATCTCCAGAAGTCAGAAATGTTCTATAAACCTGAATGTACTGGAAAAGATAATAAGCGTGACTTATTTTAATAAGCTGAAACGTGTGATTCTGTTGTTTAATGCATTCAAAAAGCACTGCTGCTTTCAACAGAATAAAGCATTGCTACAGTCTAACTGCCATCTGCTTGACCGGCTAGAAAATCACACTATTCAGCTGGATCCAGTCTATATTTCCAGACTGGATATGTCATAACAGGCCCACAAGCTCGCCCAGAGGCAGCTAAATAATTTTGAATTTCAAAGACAAAACTGATCCATCCTTTGCAGCCTTCAGTATTCCATAACCCATTATGTGTGAATCTCATTTTACATGGACCATTCAGACTATCCTCGTCAACATGTTTTGTCAGCTATTAGGGGGAAACATCCTGGTGATAAACTTGGCAATTTTGGACTTTACAAGTTCAGTAGGACCGCCAAAATGCCCCATTGATTTTAGTCTGTCTGAGGCTCAATCATTTCATTTGGGGAGGAGGAGCAGGTTCAGCCCCGACCTGCGTGATTTCAGAGCCATAAGGTAATTTACCGGCACAGTGAGCATATGGTGTAGATCTATATATTTTGTGTTTTGTAGATAAGGAACAATGAACAGTGTTGTTCCAGAAATCTCATACTATTTTCTAAAATGAGACCAAATTGTGCAGACACAAGACCCTTTGAAGTGCACTTTAAACCATTACAGATGTAAAAATAGAAAATGTTTAAAAGGTAACTACATCTGATGCAATAACATACATTTCCACAACGTAGTTTCCACTTTGAGAGTTGCTTATTATGTAAATGCTATATGGTATTATCTATGGACTGGTTCAAAAGTCAACTAGTCCTTCTTACACCAGCTGTCATCGACATACATTGAATAAAATCAGAATCTCATTTAAATTCACCCGGGAGATAATTGATTACCCCTTTAATATAATAATGAATAATCCCTGTGCACACTGCTTCGGTATTATGTTGTTTTTGGCACTTTAATAAGAATATTAAAGGACAATGAATATGAGCCTAGCTTTGCCCAAACTGGTTGAAAATGTTCCAAACCAAATTGAGATCATTTAAAATTTAAAAACAATAGCCTATTAAAAGAAAATAAAACATATTAATGTGTTTTGCTTGCCAGTGGAGAGGATTTTCAACAACTAACAACAGAATCCAAAGACACAGCTCTGCGGCCTTCTGGTTTGAGAGCAAGTTGATCACGTTCGCAAATATAGTCTGAGACCTCACGGATCAAGTGGATGACTTGGGCTCTTTTTTTTTAATCAAACGTTTTTCTTTTGTGACCTGTATTTTCACACTAAGGATAACATAAATATATTGATCCACTTGTAAACCAGCAGACTGCAAAGTATGATGTAACCTTAAAGAACAGTAGGCCTATGCCCAAAAGGGTTGATCTGGGGGGTTGCAGTGAAATCCAAGAAGAGCCAATAAGCACAGTGCATTTCCTTTACTTTCACAATAGCCCTAAATAACAGATTTCATTTAATATAGTGGTTATCTACTTCACTGATGTCTTACCACATGCCTGTGTAAAGTAACATCTTAGTTTTAATTATTTTGCAAATATGGGAGCAAGTCTGTGATCGGTCTTGCTTTATCTAATAATTTTTTTATCTAAGTGCAATTTTTCAGAAAAACATCTTATTTTTAACACTAGTGGTCTAAGATACAGTAATTTGATTCTAAGGTATTGTCATAGACCTTCCTTAGGGGCAAATTTGATTTTCTTGTGACAAAACCTACTTGTCACCTACTAGTAAATTGGCTGGTGGATCAGACTCTGTATCCCTTTGAGTACCAAAGCTACATGACGCTCAGCAGTGAAGCTGTTGCCAGATAGGTGAAGACATTTGAGGCTTTAATGCAACGCAAACTGCAAGTCAAAGCATTCAGCCCTGCTGAATTTTACTTCCAAATCCAACACATCTGTTACACCGTGGTCCTTGATTGGCTAGCCACATTGTTGTAATGCAATACAAACAAAGAAAAATAGGGGCATGGTTCCGTTTTCTAGCTGCTATCAGCAGTGCAAATCAAAGCAGTTAAGCTTTGCAAGGCAAAACTTTGAACCGTGGGCCTTTTCTTGAATTTCTATTGAGGGTCAATGACGACTGATCTATTGACGTACGGTTTGTGGTGCATTTCAGCCACAAGTGTCTGCACATAGGGTCAGAGTTCCGATCTAATGGCGTGTTGTTCCAAGTCACTTCTGGACGGTCATCATGACTGGAAGCTGCTGCACGCCTGACAGCCTAAATGCACACTGAAGAACCATTTGAGTTGATTCATTAGAGAGATTTGTCAAACCTTCTGTGTGTGCAATAATAACATGCCATGTTGTCATGCATGTATCACGTCTACCTGTATGTACCTAGTCTAGATCAATGGAAGTACATTTCGGACATTGGCTGTCAGGCTTTGTCCCTCACCTTCCGCTCTCTGTGTTTTGCCGTCTTTTGCCGTCGCTACAAACAAGAACAACAACCTTCGAGCTAGCGAGCTACACGCTGAAAATGGCAAGTTTTGAAGACATTAGGATCATGCAACAAGGCAGGCCTGCTTGGTTCTTTTGGGGAATGATCGTAAAGATTTACAAAGAATATGTTTATGACATTTCCTCTCTAACTGGGACGTTTTGGGACCGATTGGTGGGATTGCTGTGGACGACGTACACACGGTGATACACTGGTAAGAGCTAATGAGGTTAAACAATGTATCAAGCTAACTTAAATAGCTCACGTTATTTAGCTCACTTCATTTAATACTGTATGGGGTGTTTTTTGTTTTTTTTGCAGGGTGCAAACGTTCCACCAAAACAATTTCCTTCCCGAGAAAATTTTGCAGAGCCACCATCTCTACAATCGGAGCTTAGTGCCCCCCAAGACAATTGTGATTGATTTAAAGAAATGCAATGTTTTGTCCTATCCCAGAATGTATCTGTGGTGTAGCCAGACCATACTCCACAGCGCTGTGCAGATTGTTCTGGCAATACGTGACTAGTATGTACCTAACTTGTGTAATTGTCAATGTTCTAGTGTGTGCAGGATGTACTGCACTTCAAAGGGGAATTCTGGTATGTGACTCTATCTGTCATGCTAACTTTGCATTAGAGCTCCCCCCAATTGGCAGGAAAGTGGTTACAACAAGTAAAAAGCAATTTTATGTGAGGGTTTCCCCTTAGTGTGTGACCCACCAGCAATACATCTGGTTATACATGTTGCTTGACCCACTATGACATTACACTAGTATCTGAGAGAAAAAGCCGGCAAGCTGACCCAAATGTAGATCATATGCAGTTTAGCTATCATAGCCATTCCGGGGGATTGTGTGTTTATTTTCAGTCAAACTCAGGAAACGCATTTGAAATTATTCACTTAAAACATGTAGGAGGCATGAGCAGCTTCCCCCATTCTACGTAACTTTGCGCTGGTCCTCGTTTCCCTGAATCTCTACTGTTAGCGTGACTCACAGAGTCCCAATGGCTGCATTTGTGGGAAATACGCAACACGGTCTCACGGCAGTTCGTGTAATGGTCACGTTATTTTTATCTACCGCAGGGAACACGCGACAGTAACGGGACGGTTAATGGGGAAACAAAACGGGGCGCGATCCCCGGCCTCCTGGGTGAAAGTCTGGAATTGTTTGACCCATCCACCACCCCAACCAACCTTCTTAAGCGGATTTTCGGCATTTAATACTACTCACTACCGTAGACGTGCTGTGACCACGACATATGCTTCCCATTTAAATACATTAGTTTACATTTTCGTGCTGGCCACCACGAAACAAACAACAAAAACATCCCCGTGAACACGTATCAATAAATTAAAATAACGTGACCATTTCACGAACTGCCGTGACACTGGGTTGAAATACGCCAGGTTGAAAAATACCAGATATTTCCTTTTGCTCAAACCTCTACAATAAAACCAAAACTATCATTTGCACGTGATGAAGCTTCACATTTTACCACAGCTTTTGTATATTTGACTACTGTTGTACAAAATTGCCCTTCATTCCAAAAGAGTGTTTTAGTTAATTCATGGTTGGGGTGACAAGAAGCATATTTTTTACAGTTTTGTAAGTTGCGTTTACTGTCAGCTGGCACTCACTTATCCGGAGACAACTTTTCAAAAGTGTGTAGCAACAGAACACTACATGGGGATCTGAGAATCCTGCACTGCCCATAAACTGTCAGAACAGAGCGACACATTAACCAAGTTTCTCACAGTTTGCAAGCAGCAGTGTTTACCGCCTGCTGTGCAGATGAACAGATACCATCACTGATATGTGTATCAGTAATGCATCCTTTTGAAATTCATCACCGGTTGAGTCATATATAAAAACCATCTTACACTCTTCTTTTTCAAAGGTCAACAGAAAAACCTCCTCCAGAATCCACCAACACATTATTTAACTTACTTAAAATGTCTGACTTCCAGTCACGAATGCCATACAGTGGGCTGTGTGTGTGTGTGTGTGTGTGTGTGTGTGTGTGTGTGTGTGTGTGTGTGTGTGTTTCTGTGAACAAACACTTGGTCTACTTGAAGCTGCGTAAGTACCGCATGTGCTGGACATGCAGTCCTTTTGCCTGTGTGTGCGTGTCTATCCACGTGTTAATACACTTGTATTTGGCTGTTGGTGCACACTGGCCGGTGAGTGGGTGTGTTTCTTAGTGACCCATCACGAAGCCGCCTAATACGCCTGCTTACACGTGTCTCTGAAAACTGCTGCGTCCTGCACAGTCAATCCAAAAGGCAAATTAGAAGAGTACAAATACTAACTTTCCTTTAGTGCATTAATCATAACGTCCGTACAATGACTAATCAAGTTTCTCTCAACAGGTCTAAAGGCTTTAATGAATTACTTAAATGTTGAACAACTACAGTGTATGGTATCAGTGATAGAGAAAAGGAAAATAACTGTGCACATGCATTAAACATTTATTGAAGTGATAGCCTATCTATTGCAGAAAGGCAGCGGGTAGGGCGCCCGAGCAGCTCAGTTGGTAGAGCACCCATATAAAGAGGTTTATTCCTCGACGCAGAGGTCCAGGGTTAAGGTTAGGCGACCTCCGGCAGCGTGAGGTCACTGTTGTTTTGTTAGAAGCCGATGCAGTGAAGTTTAGCCGACAAAAGGTGTCTGCCCTGCAGTGACGACTACTGTACTGATTTTAACCAATTAGTTCATTTTACTTTCAGTCATAAATATTAATACAGTCCCTGAAATCTTTATGAAGTAAAACCCCAAATAATGAGGCCTGAAAATGCAATCGGTAGCTGTAACTGTTCACTCATGGAGGTGAATCTCAGATCACATGTAAAAATAAAGAATAGCCTTGGTTGGCCCGAGAAAGGAGCTAAACTCCTGTGTCCCGCATCCTCCTCCCCAGCCTGCAAATCCTAATTTTTTGTTGCACTACATAAAAAGGAACACTACTGCCTGCACCGCACTAAACGTTGGCATTGGATGTAAATCCTGGCTGCAGAATCATCCAATATGAACAGAATTCCTATGGAGACTGGGCCGCTGTCCATCTTTGATCTTTGCACGTAATAATCTGCACTTGCTGGGCACATATTTATCTACGATCTTTGTGCGTGTGTTTGTGAGTGTGCTTGCGTGTGTGTGCGTGTGTGTGTGTGTGTGTGTGTGTGTGTGTGTGTGTGCCATTGCATTTGTAGAGTGCTTTATGGGTCAGAAAGCAATAAGCGAGAGGTCACAAGTGGAGGCAACATCTCTTTTCATCCCTATTATTCCACTGGCTCACAGAATACTGGCAATAGTGTGTGTGTGTGTGTGTGTGTGTTGTGTGTGCGTGCGCGTGCTTGTGTGTGCATGCATGTGTTTGTGTGACAGAGCGATATGCAGAGATATGAAATTAAACTCAGTATCACTGTATATTGTGTGTTTGTGTGCGTGTGTCTGGGATCTTGCCCTGGAGTACTTTTACAAGCAATTCAGCCAAGAGACAGAGAAATGAAAAACCACAGAGCGATTATAGGGCCAGAAACAGAGCAGAGGGTGAAAAGAGAACAAGAGAAAGTAGGGAAACAAAGTAAACATCCATCCATCCATCAGCTACATCCACTCGTCCTTTGGAGGAGGGGTCGGGGGACAAATGGAACAGCTCAACAAAAAAACAAGGAAATGGGGGAACACAACCAGAGAAACAAGAAGGAGTGAGGGTGTTAGCGAGAGGAAGAAAAGTGCAAGACGGCAAAAGAGGAATGCCGAATGGCGAAGTTTCTCCCACAATAATTTCCCTCCATCAAGCCCCAATTCAACCTACCTCTACTCCTCACCAATTTACAGGCGACAGAGCCTCAAAAAACCCTCTTAGAGTGGCCTATTCCTGGCTATCTGACTGCACTTTGACAGAAAGTAGGCAGGAGACGAGGAGGAGGGGGGAGGGGGAGGAGGAGGAGGAGGAAGGTGAGCAAAGAAAAGAAAGTGAGATGGAAAAAGACGAAAAGATGGAGAGAGAAGGAGAAACAAGAAGAGCCAAGCAAAAAAAAAAAGGGTGAGGAGAGGGGGGGGGAAAAGGGGTAAGGCGATATAAGGCGAAAGGAGAAAAAAGCAAAAGACAGAAATGTCTGACTTGTGAGAAGAGAAAGAAAGCCCCCTTCTGTACATCTCTACCTATCACACATCCATCCTGTTAATGGAGTCGTTTAAATGACAAATTCCTTGCATATTGTAAGCGGCAATGAGCGCGACATAATCCTCCTTTAATGAATGGCACGGCAGCAGTTCATTAAGCGCTAAGGTTACACCGCCGGGCGCCGACATCGGTGAGAATCACGGACTACCCCCCCAGCGACGTTAATTACAGGCCGTTTGCCGTGTCGATAATGAGCGATGCGTGGTGGATACTGTTGTGGGTTTTTTGAGAGGAGACACGAGATGAGACGGCTGGAGTCAGGCAAAGCAGCGCTACTTTCGGTGAACTCTTGAGTGGCGAAGAAATACTTTTTTAATTGTTGCTCGTTTGATATATTAGGTGTCATTAGAACTTGAGGGGTTCATTCCCCAGAGAAGCGAACATCCCTGGGTATCCACTTAGTGAAGTTAGTCGAGTTTATCGTTCAGTATTTCTGAAATGTGGAGGATGCGGTTTTCTGAATCTTTTGGCCTTTCGGTTAAGTTCCGTCTTGGTGAAAAAAGCACCAGTTTGTTTTCAATGTGTGCTGCTGATTATCCAAATAAGAGTGTGTCACTGTTGTTTTTTTTCAATTTGACAGCATTTGATGAAAGCCATCCCCACACTTAACGACGTTCAAGCCTTTGTTTTAGCTCTTCTCTCACTTTATTTACAGGCTTGTAATAATGACATGTTAGTTGGGCGTGCCATACTGTGTATTGTTGTTTTTAAGAAAAGTTGAGAAATGCCATCATTTGACATTGATGTAGAGGTGCAATACATGGGGTGGAAGAGTTTTTTTATGAGAAGAAAAAAAAAAAAGTTTTCTAAATGGATTTATAGGTATTTACCCTCAACAGACTATCTAAAACTGCTATCACTGCAGCGTGATTTATGGTTATGCGGAGGTTCCACGCAGAGCTTTCGCCGTAGCCTACGTTAAGTGGCCTGAAGTTTATACTTCTGCGTTGATTTCTTTAAGAGAACGGCAGGGCCGGCATGTGTGTGTGTGTGTGTGTGTGTGTGTGTGTGTGTGTGGGGAGTGTGTGGTAGAGCGAGTGAGAGAGAAGATTAGCTTCGGAGCGAGTAGCGACTCTAGAGTCGTAGTGCCACGGTGGGATACCTGTAGCAGGAAAAGTTCACCCTCTCCTTGATTTCATGTTGTTTACGGAGAAGGAGAACCAGGAAATGAGTAAGTGTAAATGCAACGCTACCAAGCCACGGCCGTGCGACGTGCGTCAACGCGACGTGTAGTTCCATTTTTCGAGAGGTGCACGTCAGGCTACGGCGTAGGGTCGGTATCTCCACGTACCGTCGTACGTAGCCACGGCCTAGAAACATAAATCAAGCTTAAATCATGCTGATTTCAGCAGTATTTATATGTCATATACACCTACATCCCACAATAAAGTAATTTAGGTGTTAGGACTAAACATAGATAACATTCACAGCTTCTCTTTATATGATGTGAATGACCCTAAAAATAGAGGAACTGCGCTAATGTCACTCAGTCCTTTGTGATCATACTCTGTTTTGGATTGGGGAGTATCGGTGTAGACTTTATCACCATTTAAATAAGGTAATCACTTTGGTGAGAAAAAAAAAAATTGTGTTAATGTATTACCAAGGACACAGTATACCTTCTGTTGGTTATTTTGGCAGCTGTAAATACATAGGCGATTTCTTTTTGACAGCATTTGACAATGCTATCATTAATCGTCTTTTAAAAGCCCAAAGACACATTGCTGAGCCACAGCTTTGTCTAATCCTGAGTAGTCATCGCTATTAAAAAAAAAAAAAAAACACATTTATTTTAACATAGTTATTTTTCAGTATTTCCCAAGAGCCCAAGTATGCAAGTTGCAAAATTGTCAACCAAGGATTTTTGTGACGTGGCATGTATTTGTGCCATCAACTACTCTAATGGTGTTGTAGCTACGAATCTGTATGTAGCTGTATATAGACACAAATATGAAAGAATTGGCTGTGCAACCGCCGTTTGAGGTTACCAGTGTTGCTCTTTTCCTACAAAGTGATGGATTCAGAGGGCATGCATTATGTTGGTAGACGTCTGGCGAGTCGACGGGAGCAACCTTCAGGCGTCCAATCAAACAAGGGAAGCGACATTTGTTTCACTTGTCGAGGGATTGACAGAACTCCCGTATTATGGCTAGAATAGCATCAGCCAGTGGGTTGGCAGCTAAATAGCTCAAATCTCCCCGAGCCATCCCCAGCTGGCGCTGCAGTCACACAGGCAGGCAGTCACTTCAGGATGACAGCGGCAGCTCCGGAGGAAGCTGCAGGCCAAGCCCAAACAAACTTTCATCTGCGTATCACAGGATTTACAGGCAGACCCAGCAAGGGAGGGAGAGATTGAGGGATACAGAGGGGTGAAGAGAGAGCGAGAGAAAGAGAGAGAGAGAGAGAGAGAGAGACGAAGAAAAGAGAGATAGAGACAGACTGACAGGGAAAAGGAGTTCACACACACACACATTCACACTGCAGGAGTCTTGCAGGACTTTAAATCCCTCTCTCATCTAACAGTAAACATCTTTGGGCTATTATAGCTGTGTGTGTATGTATATATGTGAGTGAGTGTGTGTGTGTGTGTGTGTGTGTGTGTGTGAGTGTGTGTGTGTGTGTGTGTGTGTGTGTGTCCAATAATTGACTTTACGTTTCAGGCTGGTACCAATATTGATATTTGAATGCAAAATAAACAGATAACTTAGACATTTTAGAAAATATCTGAAGTTGATCTATAGGCTAATAATCATTTTTGAATATAGACACATTATTGGAACATTTTTGATAAGGGTCCGTGGAATCTACATAGAAACAGTACAATGTGCTTTCCAACCATGTCAGAGAATATCAGCGATACCTGTGGAGTGTGTGTGAGCTGTGCGTTTTTTGCAGGACTTTGGCACTTTGCTATCACTATGTGCGCTAGCGTTTATGATTTGGAATGTATCATTTTTGTACGGGTTATTGTGTACGTGTGTCTGCAAGACGGAGAGTCAATATGGCAGTGTGTATTCATTTTTTTTTTTCTGCCGAAACAAATTAAACAGTGTGGAAAAGCAGCAGACCCACAGCGATGTCTGCCACCTTTCTAATTGTGTAAGTCTCTCTGTGTAAAGAAGTCATTTCTGGTTGGTTCAGACTGCCTAAGAGGTTTTAAGAAGAAGTGGTACGGCAAATATGATGACTGTTCCGCTCGGTTAGGACTCTGCTGCTGGACTTTTTCAGATGCTTTGAAGACACCTGGAGAAGCAGAGATTTTCAGACATTCTCTGCAGGGATTTGTAGGTAAGCTCGGTGCAACAGAGTGTATGTGTTTGCACAGCTATCTCGTGCGTGTGTGTGTGTGTGCCTGTACGTGCTTGTGCATGTATGAACAGACAGCTATAATAGCTCCTCATTAGAATTGGTTAATAAGCAGGAAATGGCCACTTGGTGGAGAAGATAACAGTGAATTACATTGACCTTTTAGGCTGACACACTTTAAGAGACGGGCCGTGCAAACAATGCAGATGAAGTCCAATTGAAATTTCCCCTTCACCATCAAACTAATGCAAGTCCCTGTCCTGAGAACTTGCAGCCAGCCAATAAACTATGTGCACTCGCCGATGAAGATGCATTGTGAATTGGTTAAAAAAAACAAAAACAAAAAACGGTATAAATGTGAAGATTATAACTGGTTGAGGTATAAAATGAATTGTGATGCAATTTTTAAACGTCCTAGGGCCTAATCTGCTTTGGATTTCACTTGCTTGACTTCAAACGTCACTACGTCTTCTTAGCTCATTTATTGGAAGGGAGATATTTTTCTATTTATTTTGTTATTCTGGTGTGAGATTTGTTTCAAAAATCTAATTCACTCATTTTGTATTACATTTTGGATATTCAAGATGAAATGCAATTTCAGTCTCCCTTTTGATAAGAGGAAACATCTGTTGCTTTTCACAGTTTATATACTGTATATATATATATATAAATAAAGGAATATTTTTCAGTCGTGTGTCTGCAGATAATTCAGTTAAAACGAGAAAATTGTGTCGTGAATCGTAAAATCGTGAATTGTATAGAATCGTGAGTCGAGTGTATCGTTAACTGTACATCCCTAAAGGGGACTGTTTTGCTACAGCGTGCATGTCTGACAATGTGAACGGTCCTTCTAACATTAAAAGTTTGAAAAATCTGCAGGGAAAGTTAAAGAGACATTGACAATTTCCTTTCCTAAAAAAACTACTGCTAAATTGCTCTTCAGGAAGGTATTAAACCAACAACCCCTGCAATAGAAATACTCACTAAAGGTAGGTGTGTGTGTGTGTGTGTTACTTTGTGAATGTGATGCAGGATTGTGATGGAATTTGCAAGGACTAAGATTGAGACTTTCCGGATACAAGAGACATTTTCTTACCACATGGTTAAAATATTGCTCCCTGCGTGGTTGCTAAACTTCAATAGCAAAGCTTTTAAAAGTCAAGTCACTATGGAGAATCTGCATAGGTATATAGTGAGTATAGTGGGTGTGTAGAGTGTACATACAGTACCTCCATTAAGTCAGCCAACAGTGTTTTTGACATTACAGTGCCTTGCGAAAGTATTCGGCCCCCTTGAACTTTTCGACCTTTTGCCACATTTCAGGCCTCAAACATAAAGATATAAAACTGTAATTTTTTGTGAAGAATCAACAACAAGTGGGACACAATCATGAAGTGGAACGGAATTTATTGGATATTTCAAACCTTTTAAACAAATAAAAAACTGAAATATTGGGCGTGCAAAATTATTCAGCCCCCCTGTAAGTTAATACTTTGTAGCCCGCCACCTTTTGCTGCGCGTACAGCTGTAAAGTCGCTTGGGGTATGTCTCTATCAGTTTTGCACATCGAGAGACTGACATTTTTGCCCCTCCTTGCAAAACAGCTCGAGCTCAGTGAGGTTGGATGGAGAGCGTTTGTGAACAGCATTTTTCAGTTCTTTCCACAGATTCTCGATTGGATTCAGGTCTGGACTTTGACTTGGCCATTCTAACACCTGGATATGTTTATTTGTGAACCATTCCATTGTAGATTTTGCTTTATGTTTTGGATCATTGTCTTGTTGGAAGACAAATCTCTGTCCCAGTCTCAGGTCTTTTGCAGACTCCATCAGGTTTTCTTCCAGAATGGTCCTGTATTTGGCTCCATCCATCTTCCCATCAATTTTAACCATCTTCCCTGTCCCTGCTGAAGAAAAGCAGGCCCAAACCGTGATGCTGCCACCACCATGTTTGACAGTGGGGATGGTGTGTTCAGGGTGATGAGCTGTGTTGCTTTTACGCCAAACATAACGTTTTGCATTGTTGCCAAAAACCTCGATTTTGGTTTCATCTGACCACAGCACCTTCTTCCACATGTTTGGTGTGTCTCCCAGGTGGCTTTTGGCAAACTTTAAACGACACTTTTATGGATATCTTTAAGAAATGGCTTTCTTCTTGCCACTCTTCCATAAAGGCCAGATTTGTGCAGTATACGACTGATTGTTGTCCTATGGACAGAGTCTCCCGCCTCAGCTGTAGATCTCTGCAGTTCATTCAGAGTGATCATGGGCCTCTTGGCTGCATCTCTGATCAGTCTGAGCTGAAAGTTTAGAGGGACGGCCGGGTCTTCGTAGATTTGTAGTGGTCTGATACTCCTTCCATTTCAATATTATCGCTTGCACAGTGCTCCTTGGGATGTTTAAAGCTTGGGAAATCTTTTTGTATCCAAATCCGGCTTTAAACTTCTCCACAACAGTATCTCGGACCTGCCTGGTGTGTTCCTTGTTCTTCATGATGCTCTCTGCGCTTTACACGGACCTCTGAGACTATCACAGAGCAGGTGCATTTATACGGAGACTTGATTACACACAGCTGGATTCTATTTATCATCATTAGTCATTTAGGTCAACATTGGATCATTCAGACATCCTCACTGAACTTCTGGAGAGAGTTTGCTGCACTGAAAGTAAAGGGGCTGAATAATTTTGCACGCCCACTTTTTCAGTTTTTAATTTGTTAAAAACTTTTGAAATAGCCAATGAATTTCGTTCCACTTCATAATTGGGACCCACTTGTTGTTGATTCTTCACAAAAAATTACAGTTTTATATCTTTATGTTTGAGGCCTGAAATGTGGCAAAAGGTCGAAACGTTCAAGGGGGCCGAATACTTTCGCAAGGCACTGTATACACACCTTCATTGTCTAACTTGCTCATATCTCTAATTGAATCCGTTCTAATATGGCTCACATCTTGTCTTTGATTGAAAATGAAAGTTTAAATAAATACTTCCTTTCCAAGACAAAAATTTGTAACCAAGGAATTTAGTGCAGTCATTTAGGGCAGTCATTTAGGGCAGGAATCTTCAACTGGGGGTCTGGGGGCCCCCGGGGGTCCTCAGAGTTACTGCAGGGGGGCCGCCAAATTAAATTTAAAGTTTTTAAAGTTTTTTTAAGTACAGAAAAATACTAGGTGCATGGGAGGGGGATAAGTAGTTCAAAAGTTGCAACGAAACTCCCACACACTGTCTAACTTTCAAAAAATCAAATGTAATAGGCAACGTTTCAGTACTAGACCTTCATCATGCAAAATGAATGAAGGGAGTTTCTTTGCAACTTTCGAAAATTAAAATGTCTTAACATGGATCCAACAAATTATTAGCAAATATAAATCAGCCTATTTGTGAAAAAAATTATAATAATTGATGATAGGCTTACTGGTCTATACTGTAGGTTAGGTAGTCACTAAGGTAACCATCCACAGATACAGTTGATCCTAAAGATTTATTGTCACATGTATGTTTAACATTAAAACATGACTTATGTTCATAGGCAAAAAAAAAAAAATGTATAGCTTAGTTGTCAATGTACTATAAAGGCTTTAGGCTTTCTATGTAGGCCCAGTTAAATAAGCAACTTAAAGGTGCTGTAGGTAGGATTGTGAAGATCCAGGACTTACAACTTCTCAGTCCCTCTCCTCTTTCTGCTAAAGCCCAAACAGTCTCCTAAGCCCCTCCCCCCACAAGGGAGAGCTGTGCACAATAGAGGAACCCTATCTGCAGCTCGTGCGCAGGGAAGGGGGAGGACGCTATGAAATGTGCCTGAGCAGTGATTGACATGCAGTTAGACACCCCCCCTCCTCCACCCCTGGCCCTGATTGGTGGATCTGATCTGGGAACGGTGGATTTTTGCAAATCGCACTAGGTGGTGCCAGAGGAGCCGGATAGTTTTTTTTTTAATTGTTTTTTTTATTACCTGCTTCATGTAGTTCTACTCGAACATAGGGGCAGTTTCAGCAAATATGACAGAAAGTTACTTTTATAAGTCTTACCTACTGCATCTTTTTATAAAATATGAAGCAGGGGGTCCCTACTCCGTCTCTCTCTCAGATAAGGGGTCCTTGGCTTAAAAAACTTTGAAGACCCCTGATTTAGGGGATTGTTTGAGCTTGAAGAGCTCCACAGAGTAAAGTTCAGATTGTATGCATGTTGAGCGTGTGTGTCTGTACACTGACAGATGGCTCTATCTAAATTAATAGGTTTTGCAAGCTGCTAAAAGTGTTGATGCTTCTAGTTTTACAACACAACAGTGCGGGCTATGCAGTGCCACTCAAATGGATTCATATTCCTGTAAAGTCATTATGCATTGCCACCCGCCAAATGATTATGAAGGGATATGTTTGTCTACCAGGCATCAAGTCAAATTTTGTACATGGCAGGCAATCCTGTAGACATTTTATCATGCACTGTAAATATGGAGTTGGCAGGCAAAATGAACAAACAGGTGAAATGTGGATTCTACCATGGCCAGAGGAAGTTTTTTTTTCTTTTAGCATGTTTGACATATTATGTGTGTTAATATGTAATATGTATATAACATGCAGAAATTATGAATAATAATAATAATACATTTAATAAGAATGATAAGATTATGAGGGACATAAAAACAAAATATAAATAAAATAGGATGTAAAAAGGGCAGGTGTAATAAGCACAAGCTTCAACCTACAGTCAGTACTGATTATAAACCAGTTAATATGATACTACGGATTATTACCACTTACTGTATGTTATGTATGTGATTTGGTGTACCTATGTGATCGAAATAAACTAAAAGGGTTTTTGAGTTTTTTGACAGAAACAATAAAAGTCCTTACATTCATTATGACAGGGGTCTTCAACGTTTTTTAGGCCAAGGACCCCTTAACTGAGAGAGAGACGGAGCAGGGACCCCCAGCCCCTACTGAATATATTGTATAAAATGAAGTTGCATATTAAACTGGGCCTACAATAACATGTAGGGCTGCCGAAAGGCCATTATACATACCTTTTTAAGTGCCTAGAATACTAAGCTATTAACATAATAATTGTTGGCATGATTTCACAAATCGTGTTATAATGTTAAACATACAATCTTCAGGATTAACTGGTTCTGTGGAAGGCTACATTACTACTTTACCTATCATCAATGTGTGTTGTTTTCACAAATAGGTGGATTTATATTTGCTAATAATATGTTGGATTCATCTTAAGACATTTAGATTTTTGAAAAAAAAAAAACTTTTAAAATGCAGTAACTCTGAGGTCCTCCTAGGGGCCCCGGACCCCCTTTTGAAGATCTCTGCATTATGCGCTTAAGTATGATACAAGTCAGACGGGATGCAAGGAAACAAGACAAAGGGTTTGAACAGAAACAAAAGCGTGTCACATGGGTTGAGAAAGAAGTTCTTCCTGATGTGAAAGCTCTACTTACAGGTAATAAGAGTAGGAATAAGCATGTCTTCTGAAGCATGGTGAGGTGAGGCCGATGATGACAACAGAGCAAAACCCAGGAGAAGGACAAACACATTGGATTAGTTCACCGTCTGAATGAAAGGTTATATCGTTGAATCGCTGACATTTGAAACTGATAGGCCACAGAGTGCCACAGGAGGCTGTTCCTGTCTGTGGCTATCACACGCTATACATTAACTCCCCGCCTCCCCCCCTAACTGTTGCAAGCTTAGAGTGTCAAAACTGGACTCACAGCAATCACATCACATCACAATCTCAATAGTCTTGGATAATTATGTACAATAATTCCTTGGTGCGATCATTTACATGTGCAACATCTGTCCTGTATTTATGTTGATACTGCACTATATTTATGTCTGTACTGTATTTATGTTGACACTGCACTATATTTATGTCTGTACTGTATTACTATATTTATGTCTGTACTGTATTTATGTTGACACTGCACTATATGTATGTCTGTAGACACTGTACTATATTTATGTCTGTACTGTATTTATGTTGACACTGTACAATATATTTATATCTTTACTGTATTTATGTTGATACTGTACTATATTTATGTCTACTGTATTTATGTTGACACTGTACTATATTTATGTCTGTACTGTATTGATGTTGACACTGTACTATATTTATGTCTGTACTGTATTTATGATGACACTATACTATATTTATATCTGTACTGTATGTTGACACTGTACTATATTTATGTCTGTACTGTATTTATGTTGACACTGTACTATATTTATGTCTGTACTGTATTGATGTTGACACTGTACTATATTTATGTCTGTACTGTATTTATGATGACACTATACTATATTTATATCTGTACTGTATGTTGACACTGTACTATATTTATGTCTGTACTGTATTTATGTTGACACTGTACTATATTTATGTCTGTACTGTATTTATGTTGACACTGTACTATATTTATATCTGTACTGTATTTATGTTGACACTGTACAATATATTTATATCTGTACTGTATTTATGTTGACACTGTACTATATTTATGTCTGTACTGTATTTATGTTGACACTGTACAATATATTTATATCTGTACTGTATTTATGTTGATACTGTACTATATTTATGTCTGTACTGTATTTTGCATTGTATGTATTTTATGTTGACACTGTACATACTTATGTCTGTAATGTGCTGTATTGTGTTAACACTGTACTATATTTATATCTGTACTGTATTTATGTTGACACTGTACAATATATTTATATCATGTATTGTATTTATGTTGACACTGTACTATATTTATGTTGACACTGTACAATATATTTATATCTTTATGTATTTATGTTAATACTTACTATATTTATGTTGTATGTTTACACTGCTGTATTGTTATCACTATATTATGTCTGTATTTGTCATGTATTTCATGTATGTACTATGTTAACACTATACTATATTTATGTCTTAACTGTATTTATATTAACACTGTACTATATTTCTGTACTTTTATTTTGTTGACACTCTACTATATTTATGTCTGTACTGTATTGTATGTACTGTGTTTATATCTGTACTGTTTGTTAATTTACAATATATTTATATCTGTACTATATTTATGTTGACATCTACTATATTTATGTCTGTACTGTATTTTTGTTGACACTGTACAATATATTATATCTTTTATGTTGTACTGTATTTTTTATCTGTACTATATTTATACATTACATATATATTTATATTTGTACTTATTATGTTTACTCAGTATGTCTGTACTGTATTATGTTGACACTACTATATTTGTATGTTATGTTGACCTCTATTTATGTCTGTACTGTATTTATGTTGTACTACTGTATTTATGTCTGTATTTCTGCTGTATTTATATTAACACTGTACTATATTTGGCTGTACTGTATTTATGTTGACACTACTATATTTATGTCTGTACTGTATTTATGTTAACACTGTACTATATTTGGCTGTACTGTATTTATGTTAACACTGTACTATATTTATGTCTGTACTGTATTTATATTAACACTGTACTATATTTGGCTGTACTTTATTTTGTTGACACTGTACTATATTTATGTCTGTACTGTATTTATGTTAACACTGTACTTTATTTATGTCTGTACTGTATTTATGTTGACACTGTACTATATTTATATCTGTACTGTATTTATGTTAACACTGTACTATATTTATGTCTGTACTGTATTTATGTTGACACTGTACTATATTTATGTCTGTACTGTATTTATGTTGACACTGTACTATATTTATGGCTGTACTGTATTTATGTCTGTACTGTATTTATGTTGACTGCACTATATTTATGTCCGCACTGTATTTATGTTGACACTGTACTATATTTATGTCCGTACTGTATTTATGATGACACTATACTATATTTATGTCTGTACTGTATTTATGATGACACTATACTATATTTATATCTGTACTGTATTTATGTTAACACTGTACTATATTTATGTCTGTACTGTATTTATGTTGATACTGCACTATATTTACATCCGTACTGTATTTATGTTGACACTATACTTTATGTACGTTCACGCTGCACTTCAATAGCATTTGTACAATCCATTGTTATACAACATAATCTTTTTATCCTAATCTCACTTTACTTATACGTAGCATTTTCTGTTTTTTGTACTGTAGTTATGTTACTATATGTTACTTCATACACGTTGACTCGCTCTTCTTACTCGTATTACATTCTTTTTAACCTTGAATTTGACTGTGAGCGACTGCAACAAAATTTCCCTGATGGGGGCTCAATAAAGTATTCTGATTCTGATCTCAATTTTTCAGTTTGTCTTCTTATCCACCTGTTCAACCTGTCCATGTAACGGCTGCGCCTGCTTGTCTGTTTGTGTCCAAATGTTCACATCGTTTGCTGCCTATCAACGTTGTCTCTTTGGATTTGTTCCATAAAGCTTTTTTTTTAACAGATGCAGGTCAATATGTTTGTCTATGTTTAGTCTTATACTTCATCGTCACAAGAAGATAGGCCATTTGCAGGCTTATCCAATCACTTTATAGTCATCTCTAGACATACTTGGCTGAAATACTCCCCTGTAAATCAGCTGTGATGTGGCCAGTAGTCAATCAAATTAATTAGAGGTAATAAGGACCTCTATGGCTTGTGAAATGATCACATCACTCACCCAAGAAATTACACTTTTTTTCACAGGAGTCTGGCCTGTTCGTTGACTTTCAAGAGATGAAAATATCATCATGTTCATCCATCATTCGCTCCTGTGCTCCATGCTAATGCTTTATCACACACTATGTTGAGAAAGAGCAGTAGTACGATTGGTATTATATAAAATGAGGAAAATAACATTACAGATATAAATTGGAAATCTGCAAATTTTACGTATTCATCCAGTTTGACATTTGCATTACTAACCGCATTCAGTTTTGGGTGGTGAAAAGTCATTCATAGTTCAAGCAGAGTTATGGTATATTTTTATCATTGTACACAAAAGTACAGTTAGGTAAGATTTTGTTTTTAATACAAAATCACAACACAAAAAATGTATACTCAGATTGAACAATACGTTCTCACTCCCAAATTGTCAAATGCTGACGCTTGTGTCTCTCAGCATCAGATACCGACAAAAAAATTCCCCTTTTAGCATCTGTATGGAACGCACCGGGCAGAGCAGCAGTCGCAACGCGGCACTCTAACCCCTATTTTCCACTTGCGCTGTGTTCCGGATGCGCCGCGGCCCTCTCCCGAGCAATCGGAGCCATTCAAGAAAATGCTTGATATTCCACCAGCCGCGCCACAGTACGTCGAAGAAGCGTGCGTGAAGCGGCTCTCTATTTTCCCGGGAGCCTCGGGCCGTTGGACAACCGGGCAGGAAGTGAAACAGCGAGAGCATCTAGTCAATTTACCAAATCACACCCCACAATATCGTATACGATCTCCTGTACAACCCCAACGAGAGATTCATCTTGGAGGTGGAAAGACATAATAGACATCACCGATTCAGAAAAGAGAATGCATGAAGTTAAATTACAGTAGTGCTTGGAGTGGAAGGTGGATACTAGTACTAATACTTAATAAACACGCGATTGTTACGTAAAGTACATGTAAAGTAGAGACAATAAAATCTGCGAGTCGGGCGGCAAGCTGCTCCGCTTCTGAGATGCTCGGAGGAGGACGGAAGAAAAACCGGAACGCAGCGCAGGCACACCCAGGGGGGGGAAATGGTGGTTAGCGTCTGTACGGAACAGCAGCGGGCAGAGCAGCAGCGCGACCGCGGCGCTGGAAGATGACGTGGAATGAAGAGCGACAACGGTAGCGAGTTGTATGAAAGACAGAAAATCCTCGCCGGGAGGATGGTTGAACACAGGACTTTCACCCAGGGAACCAGGGTTTGTGTCCCGTTCTTGTCCCGTGTGTCACTTAAACCTACATATCTATGAACCCACCCATGATCTTTCTCTATCCCTAACCAAGTGGTTTAACGCTGCGCGTTGACAAATGCCGCCAAAGGATCCCGACCAAGCGTCAGCATTTGACAAGTTGGGAGCGAGAATGTGTTGGATTGAAACCATGTAAGCTTAAAAACTGCCACAAGGTATTATTGCAACTCTTTGGAGTCAGCGTTGCTGTTACTGCCTACAGGCTTTACTAAACATAGTGAATGCTAATGTGTTAGCATGGAGCACTGGAAGGAACCATTGGGCAACTAGGGACACGTGGATATTTCACTGTCTGTGTTCTCATCCCCTCACAGATGACCAACCGGCCAGTCACTCTTAAATTGTATTCATATTATTAGTAGTATTAATGTAAGTTTTAATCATTAATATAACTTTATGCTAGCTTAACCGGCAAGTTTTTCTGATAATAAATGAATGCTTAAGTGAAGTCTGTAGGGAACAAAATAAAGTTAAAAAAATAAAAATAAAAGGTGCACATCTGATGCCTCCATCACCAACAGGCTGGTGGATAGACAGATATGAAATGAGGGATGACAGAAAAGAGCAAAAGACAGAAGATGCAAGTTTGGTAGAGGAACGTGATAGAAGCAGAGATGACTGATCGGTTAGATGGAGAGTGTGTGTTGTTGCTGTAAGGATTCCAAAGCCATGGCTCTTTTGCACTGTTTAAAGGGCTGATTCACACAAAATGCAGCACATAGAATGTATTTGTTCAAGTCTATGTTAGGTATTGAATAATGAAATTAAACAGAAGATAAATCTAAATAAGATAGCAAAATGCATCCAGACTGTGAGCATGAATTCTAATCTACTCAAACTCAAGCCAAGAAAGTTTAGCTCAAGTGTTTACCCAAAAGGACCTTCTGTCCTTCACTTGATAGCTCAGCCACAGATCTATACCTATGCATTCCACTTGACCAATATCTCATCTGTGTGTGTATGTGTGTGTGTGTGTGTGTGTGTGTGTGTGTGTGTGTGTGTGTGTGTGTGTGTGTGTGTGTGTGTGTGTGTGTGTGTGTGTGTGTGTGTGTGATACTGGACTCCCTGCACTAACTCTGTAATGGCTTGTTGGCAACTTTTCCCCCTTGCATTCGCTGTTCATCTGGTGAGGAGCCAGAGATTGAGATCTCATAGTATCTAAAGCACGCGCACGCACACACACACACACACACACACACACACACACACACACACACACACACACACACTGAACCGAGTTTCAATACAAGGGGAAAGTCAAGTAGGGCTGAAAAGAAAATCGATATTCAGTTCCTATTTAAAGAGCAGATGTAAAATAAACTACTACTGCATCTGTCTGTCTGTCTGTCTGTCTGTCTGTCTGTCTGTCTGCCTGTCTATTTATCTATCAGGAGAAAGAGAGAGATGGCTGAAACAAGCGTGTTTGCAAACACACACACACGCATGTGCGCACATACATACATACACACACACACACACACACACACACTCTGTCATACCCATAACACTCTTTAAGGGCTCTGCTGACATTGTCCTTATGATATTAATAAAGAGCTGAGCGCACGGCTGTAAAAGCCACAGCCATTAAAACTGGTCATCAATATTAATATGGCGTAGAAAAAACACTCCACCAGGTTCTGCATGGCGATGTCAGTGTGTGTGTGTGTGGACAAAGATAGAGATAGAGGGAGAAGAAAGAGACAGAGAGAGACAGATAGAGAGAGAGACAGATAGAGGGAGACAGATGGAGAGAGAAAGACAGAAAAAAGAAAGAGAGGCTGTGATGTATTTGTCACAAGACAATGTTGATAATATGTTTGTATTGATGTGGTTTCATTTAACGTGTGTGTGTGTGTGTGTGTGTGTGTGTGTGTGTGTGTGTGTGTGTGTGTGTGTGTGTGTGTGTGTGTGTGTCTGGACAATTTGGGACAAATGCACTCGGATCCTGCTAAAAGTGAAAAGTGATTCATTGACTGTTTGACTATTAGCCTTTTGTGAAGAATGGATTTAATCTTAAGCAGATCTGTAATAGCACAACAAAGTGACAAGTTACAAGAAGCTGACAAAAAAACTAATTATAGAGTCTGGTATAAACGCAGAGTGGCAGTGGCACTCGGTTTCTGTGCACTTTCCAATTGGCATACAGACCAAAAAAGTGGCCTTTCTGACATGTTTCCAGTGAATGCAGTCACCACTAATTCAGACAGGGATGCACAGTATTGAAATGGTGGACAAAGTCAACCGAACCAATAGCTGAAGCCCTCAGCTGTACTGTGATGCTACTTGGTGCAGATGTGTAAAAACACTGCTTTATGAATACCTCTCCCGGCTTATTATTATTATTAAAAACTACACCATTCCCAAGTATTTCTAATTAACTAAAGGTGCTCTAAGTGATATGACGCGTATTTTAGGCTTTAGACATTTTTCGTCACATACAGCAAACATCTCCTCACTATCCGCTAGCCGCCTGTCCCCTGAACACACTGTAGG
>NC_053115.1:31947845-31955345 GCF_010015445.1 Perca fluviatilis
ACATCGGTGTGTGCGCGAGTAAAGGCCGGCCAACATCCATTATGACAGAGCTGTAAGTGGACCATCAAGCATTTATCTCAGCAAGCAGCAGAGTCCATTATTCAACCATGTGTCACATCTGCAGAATGGGGGGTCAAGTGTGTGTGTGTGTGTGTGTGTGTGTGTGTATGTGTGTGTTACCGTAACACCACCAAATTATCGGTGAATAAGTGCAAGTTTAGCATCTGTCAGCATGGAAGCACTCATGGTTCTCTAGTGTGTGTGTGTGCATGTGACTATGTACAGTATATATCTCAATTTGGAGAATGAAAGTCTCAGTCCATTGCGAGCAAACACACACACACACACACACACACACACACACACACACACACACACACACACACACACACACACACACACACACACACACACACACACACACACACACACACACACACACACACACTCTTCAGGCCACTTGGCCTTGTAAGAGCTAGCCATGTGCAGTGGATTCAGCCTAAGTCCATTCCCTGGGCTGACATATGTTTCTAATCGCCTTGACTCTCTCCTGTCATAGACTAAGCCCCTGAGGGTGCAGTATATTGTCTGGAAAGAGGATGTGTCCTTTTGCTGTCTCAGTGTGGAGGTTCATCATTTGTTTTCGCGACTTTGTAGACTGGGTCGAGTGCATGGGGGAGCGGGTGGGAGATCTTACAAAACCTTCCTAATGAATCCACCGTCACAGCTTTGCATTTTCAGACATATTTCTCCTCAAGGATGAACGTTGGTCACAAAAAGGCTAAACAAAATCAAATTAAGGTGCCTCTCTGTTGTGATCAACAACAACAATCCTCTCCACCTCATTTCTTTCCTTCTTTAACTCCTCCTCCTTAAACTTTAGTGTTATTTTTGCCTTGGAATTACTGATAGCATTAAACTGTACTTCGTGTCACATGAAAAAAATTGATAGTTTAATCAAGAAAAATTGGAGAAGGTTGGAGTCAAGGTTTGGTAACAGCAACAACGTTGCTTAAAGCTAGACTTAAGGTCTCCAGAAATTGAAACCTCATTAGTTGAGGTTAAAGTGAGTTTTTAGACCATCAACATTTAATTTTCTTCAATAAAAGACTTTTGGGAAAGTGGGAATTAAAACCCCAGTTAATATAAAGCCATTCACAATGACCTGCACCCCCTAGAACACACAGCGCTACTTCAATGTCAAACAACTGTTCCTATCAGTCTTTCATCTTCAATTAATTTTGGGTCGGGGAAAAAAAAATATTCCTTTCTATTTTAATTTTTTTTTTTTTTTAAGACAGTGTGGCTTTTAGTTTTAGGACGTTGTATGTGACCAGACTGCCATCACTGTCAATATCACCTCCAAATTTCTGTCTGAAATTCACATCAAACCACTGCTAGGCCATATTAAAGGTGCTGTAGGTAGGATTGGGAAGATCCAGGACCTAGCCAAAAAATTTGAACATTGACAATTTCTCAGTCCCTCCCCCCCTTTCTGCTAAAGCCCAAAACGGTCTCCTAAGCCCCTCCCCCCACAAGGGAGAATGAATGCGTGTGCCTGAGCAGTGATTGACACGCAGTTAGACACCCTAACCCTGGCCCTGATTGGTGCATCTGAACAGGGAGCGGTGGATTTTTGCAAATCACACTACAGGCTGTAGGTGGTGCCAGAGGAGCCGGATTCTTTTTTTTTTTTACATTTCCTGCTTCATGTAGTTCTACTGGAACATAGGGTCAGTTTCAGCAAATATGACAGAAAGTTAGTTTTATAACCTTACCTACTGCATCTTTTAATACCACGTCCCCATTCCCCTCTGGTAAATAGTTCACTCTGCTAAACAAGAATCCCTTAAAATCTCCGACACAATAACCACAACATTTGAGTGTCACTTCATTTTTCTCTCGTCGTCGGATTTACAAATCATATGGATTTCACAGAAGGAAGTGTTCCGTTACAGAGATGTATGCCGCTTTAAATGCAGGCTGTTTTTTTTTATTTTTTATTAGAGATAAGTGACTCCAAAGAGATAGCTACCGTGTCAGGCACAGAGTGGATTGTCTTTGAGCCCAGAACAGTGTGGGTGGAGATATTTGTGAAGCGTCGCATTTCATTCGGTGAGATAATACCACATATCTCCCTCTTAATCTCCCACCTCTGTTCCGTTTGTCGAAGCCAAACGCATCTTCTTTTTTTTTTCCTGACCTTCAAAGTGCCACTAATTATTTAACCTTTTTCGAAAAAAAAAACCCCAAAAAACTTGGGGGCGGATGGCATGGCTCCATCCTCGCTTCTGAACGTTCCCGCGTGGTCGTTTGCTTCGCGGTGCGACGTAATCAATTATGCCCACCTCCCATCTCGCTACAGAAAGCAGCAGGATCTTATCTTCCCGTCTCTCTGTCTGACTTTCCTGTCTATGTGACTGCAGGTGTTGATATCTTGGCAAATAGCATACATACTGGCAATGCATCAAAAGCAAATGACTTGGGAAAGTATCTGAAAAGACAACCCAAACACCCCCCCCCCCCTCCACCGTACAGAGGCAATGAGAGATAAACGTTGATGCAATGATATTTGTTTCAAAAGTGCAATTTGTTTGAGGGATGATGACGTGCAAACCATGACGCACAGATGGAATCAATGATCAAATGTGCCAGGGAAGGTACACCAAAAGCATCTTATATGAGTTAACATGTCTCACTGCTAACTAATAATCAGTCCCTCCAGAAAAGATCGCATAATTCAATGCATAATCAGCCAAAGTTCGCATATTTATGCGGGTGGCTGCATTCTTTCAAATACGCCACACATAAATTGCTGATTTCCGCACGAAATATGCGAGAGCTTGGATGATTTCATAATCCCCGCATTTTCGTTGCAAAAAAGTCACATATATCTTAACAGAAAGTTGAAAAATGTTGCGTTTACTTCACACAAGAGCAGCCCTTTTTCCCCTGTTGCCATGGGAACGTTATGAAGTGACGTAATTACGCGACGTGATCGTCATCGAAAAGCAGGGTGTTGGGGGAATCACTTTTTTTCCTCTTTTTCATCAAACCGCAATTTTTGCAAGTTTCCGCAATTTCATCGCATAAAATTGCATAAATATCACGCATATTCCATCGCATTTTTTAAGAAAAGGTGCCGCATAATCAAGGATTTTTGCCCGCAACAATCACAAAAAAACTCTTTCTGGAAGGACTGGAAGGACACAACGCCATTTTAAAAGTCCCATTTACACCTGAATATTTCACTCAAATGTGACTTATTCCTTAAGGTGAATTTTCAGCCATTAAGGAAAACACAGAAGAATGTACGCTAACCATGCTAATACAGGGAAGATGCAAGACAAGTGCATGAATGAGGACTTTTATAACAGCTTGCATTAGATTTCGAACCTAAATTTCAACCGCTGGCTGTTAAATGACCGCGAGTCCTAAAACAGCCAGGAGGGAAATCACTGTACACGTGTGCCACAGAGATTATAAAATATGATGTATTTCATGTTTCACACTCTGAAAGAAAAAGGATGTGTAGCTCCTAAAACATCTGGGGAGTGTTGCTTGGGACGGAATATTGCAGGGCTCTTTTTTTTTTTTTTTACAATTTGGAGAATCTAATGCAATAACAATGTGAATGTGCACTCTGTTGGCACATTATTTCTGTTAAAAGGGAAGGCGGGATATGTGCTGTCCCAAGGTAAAATTGATTTAATTTACATTAAAAAAAAAAATCTGTTTTTTTAGAGACTTCTTCCCATTTATTGAAAGTCAAAAAGTAGCACACAATTGAACAAAATGACATTGCTACTTGACTAAATTGTAACATTGCTTCAGTTCAACCTGATTGGGCCTTTTGTTTATTGTGGCCAATGACTCCTGGACATGTATTTCTCTAGAATGTAACTCGTCCCATCACATTAATAATACTGGATATACCACATCCGTTTTCCAGGTGTAGGCTTAGGCGTAAGATGCATTTGGACGTGGAACGGCTGAAAGCCACACCAAAGGGCGAAGGTGATAGTCCCAGCGAGGGACGGAGTGGATGCGTTGATGTCTAGAAGTAAACATACAATACCCCACGCTCAGAGTTCTCCATGTGTGTATCTCTCTATCGGAGCAGGGGCAAGGCAGGTACAGGGCGGGGCAGGAAGGGGTGGAGCCAAAGACAGGAAACAGGAAGATAGAGAGAGACATTAAAGGGCGTGAGACCCGAGTCAAAGAGGCTGTGACAAGAAACCTGAGACAACTGTAATCTTTCCTTTCTTACCATTCCCTCATATGCAGGCCCAAACGGAATCTGCAGATTTTTTGTGTGTCTGTGTGTGTGTGTGTGTGTGTATTGAGGGCTTTATTTGATAGGACAGCTAAGCCACGAAAGGGGAGAGAGAGGGGGGGAATGACATGCAGCAGAGGGCCGCAGGTTGGAATTGAACCTGCGGCCGCTGCGTCGAGGTCTCAGCCTCTGCACATGGGGCGCACGCTCTACCAGGTGAGCAACCCAGGCACCCTCTGAGTTTAATTTTACTTTAAAATCCAAATACGTTTCCGTTTGGCCCTGCGTCATAGCTTTATTATTTCGCCAATTGACACTGGGTGTACTAATAAAATGTAAAGCTGACTCTTAAAGCATTTTTGCTTTAAGTTGGTTTTTTTCCTGTGGATACAACATTTCCTTCTCAAGCTGAATTCATGCTGCCAAAAAAAGAGCCTATTATTTTCTGGCACAGATCCAGTGTCATGGCTGTCTGATACTGACAATGAACAGGATGCTGAAACATCTGTACTCCCATTCTTTAGGTTTTCACAATCCTTTTTTGCTAATTCTTTAACATGACTTTTGCACTTTCGCATCACACACACACATATATCGGTGCGCATGTCTGGAGAACGGTGCACAACAATGAGCTGCGACAGGCTAAAGAAGGGGGAAAAAAAACAGATTTGATTTGATTGTTATCTGTTTAGGCAGCCATGAACAGATCAGACCTGCCCCATATGGGTTGGAAAGCAGACTTTCTCTTGCAGCATAAACCAGCGCAGTGTTCCAGTGTGTGTGCGAGTGCTGTTAAGTGATGTATCAAGACAGAAGGATTTATCAAAGTGACAAGTTTCAAACATGGAGACCACAACAGGTGAGAAAAAAAAAAAAAGCCCAGAGTTTCATGGGTGACATAAACAATTTCTGAAAGTGGGCCACACGTTACAAAGAAAACAACGGCGGTGTAAAGAGAGGCTGGAAGTGGACAGGAAGCCATCTTGAGCAGGGAAAATCCATTTTACCTCTACAGTATCAGGGTTTTTCCTGCATAGAGGAATTTTTAGCCAGCCCCAAAGGAAAATCACCAGCACCACAATATTAGAAATTGAAGAAATAAAAAATAAAAAATAAAATCTACATTAAAATCCTCTCCGAGTGTGTTAAATAGCAATTTAACCGAACAAGCGTTCAACAACAACAATCAGAACATAAACTTGAATACGAGCGCTAACCTCAATTTCATCGTCCAGAGTCAGGCTGTACCAGACTCTCCCGGTGATTTTAACAGTAGCGTTTCAATATTAATATTAGTTTTTTTGTTAATTGGGGTTACATTTCCTAAAGCATTAATAATTATTATTATCAAATTTCCGGAAATTATTTAATTGAAAGATTTCTGTCAAATAAGGTAACACAGACTCTCCGCTTTTACTTGTCTTCAAGCCCCCCCCCCTCTGCCAACGTCGACACTAGAATGTCCAGCATATCTCCAGTTGTGAGGAGCTCTCCAATTAAATCCATTTTCAAACGGTTTCCTGTCCAGTTTTTCAGTCGGAGACACACGCTTACGATTGCAAAACTGGTTACACTTTACTTGAAGGTATCTACATAAGAGTGACATGACACTGTCACGAACGTGTCATAAACATTATAAACAAGTCATAAACGTTTATGACATAACGCTTCTGTCATTAAGTGTCTTTCGGTTATTGTCATGACAGGTTAGGGTTAGGGTTAGGGTTCATGTGTCATGACAGTGTCATGTCTTCATGACAGTGTCATGTCACTCTTATGTAGATAACTTTCAAGTAGCACAAAACGTATTCGACTGACTGTCATTCTTTCAGAACAATACGAAATTTATTCACTTATTCGTTGAGGTTTGATTGAAGAAAAAGGGGAAAAGTGACAGGATGTTAATGGGGGAAAATATCAGATGTAACCATGGGATGTTTGCTTATTCTTATCGTTACCGTTGCTGAGGTGTTAAGAGCTTGCAGAGGAGGAGAGGGTCTGGTAAGCTGAAATGGATCAGGCTGAATGCAGAAATTAATGGATGGACGATTTGGCAGCAGCAATTCATGCAAAAGCATGATTCTCGTGCACGTGTACACGCGTGTTAAACCTCTGAGCTCTAAGTGCATTTTCGCATCTTCTTACATTGACCTTTTTTTAAGGTATTTGCAAAAAAAATGATCCCTATGTGTTCCGTATGAAAATGTTCAGAACAAAGTCAGCTTTCCGTATAGTGATGCCCAATGTTTTCTAAAGCCATGTGTAAAGAGTCATAGGTTATATATATATATATATATATATATATATATATATATATATATATATATATATATGATTAAAATAGTAAATACACGTCTGAAATACAATTTTGTAACATCGCTTTTTGAGTAGGACTTTTGTCAAACATCGTTGTCGTCCTCAGAGGGTGTTAAAACAAACTGGAAGAAAAAAAAATACAAAACACTGACAAAATGTATTTTAGACCATTAAAGAACTTAGCAGAAGCTACATTTTCCTTGCAGTGCCCTTACAGCAGTGGTGGAAGAAGTACTCTGACCGTTTACTTAAGTAAAAGTAGAAATACTACAGTGTTAAAATACTTACAAGTAAGAGTCAGCAGGTCAAAACCATACTCAAGTAAAAGATCATAAGTACTAGCAACAAAATATATTTAGAGTACCAACATTAAGAGTACTTATTATGCAGACTTTCACATAACACAATATTACTAATTTGTAATTAGTGATGCATTAAAGGTACAGTAGGTAAGACTTATAAAACTAACTTTCTGTCATATTTGCTGAAACTGACCCTATGTTCCAGTAGAACTACATGAAGCAGTTCATTTAAAAAAAAAAAAAGTACTTTACTCACAATGTGTTTGTAAAGTACAAGTACCTCAAAATTGTACAGTACTTGAGTAGATGTAGGCTACTCAGTGACATTCCACCACTGCCTTACAGTTATGTATTAAGACCTTGATTCAGGACCTGTTTACATTATTATTATTATTTTATTTTGTCTCATGCATCACATTTATGTGAATCCGTAGCTACACTTTAACGTTACCGTTTTCCTGTTCAGGACCATTTGATGATATTGCTACATTTTGTCCGTGTGCTCTCTGGCAGAACTACCCACTATTGCATGTTATGTCATCTTGAGCGGAGGTGGCCTTCTCTTCTCAGCAGGCGAGGACTCAGATGTTGTCGAAACATATCTAG